>NC_073745.1:323122486-323422486 GCF_029784135.1 Toxorhynchites rutilus septentrionalis | reverse complement strand
TCCTGATGCACTGACAGTTACAACTTCCGTCTCTTGAGTTGGTGGTCGACCAATCGTTTCCCAGACATGCTCGGAGATTATTAACGCTTCGCAGTGCTTGTTGATGGAAGCAGCATAGGAAGAATAATCATCTGTGTCGTTCTTCGTCACACATATTCTACAACTTGAAAGTTGAACATCCCATCTTTATGCGTTGGTTTTTCACATAGTTACAGCTTTTCAAAAATCACCTAAAAAATTCAGCTGCCATACAAATGAAACACAAATTTCTGGATTACTCGGGAATTAGTCAAACAAACGAAACCAGATTTGGCATGTGGAGGTTTTAAGGGGCAATAAATGTTTCTATAGTAGTTAGACACCCCTCCCCCTCTCTAAGAGAAGGCTGCCATACAAATGAAACACAAATTTCGCCATTACTCGGAAATTAGTCTAGCAAACGAAACCAAAGTTGGCATGTGAAGGTTTTAGGGTGCAATAAATGTTTCTATGGTAGTAAGACACTCCTCCCCCCTCCCTAACGGGGGGCTGCCTTACAAATGAAACACAAATTTCTGCATTACTCGGAAATTAGTCAAGCAAACAAGACCAAAGTTGGCATGTGAAGGTTTTAGGGTGCAATAAATGTTTCTATAGTGGTAAGACACTCCTTCCCTTTCTTTAAAGGGGGGGGGGGGCTGCCATACAAATGAAACACAAATTTCTGGATTACTTGGGAATTAGTCAAACAAACGCAACCAGATTTGGCATGTGGAGGTTTTAAGGGGCAATAAATGTTTCTATAGTAGTTAGACACCCCTCCCCCTCTCTAAGAGAAGGCTGCCATACAAATGAAACAAAAATTTCGCCATTACTCGGAAATTAGTCTAGCAAACGAAACCAAAGTTGGCATGTGAAGGTTTTAGGGTGCAATAAATGTTTCTATAGCAGTTAGACACCCTTCCCCTTTCTCTAAGGGGAGGCTGCCATACAATTGAAACACAAATTTCCGCATTACTCTGGAATTAATCAAACAAGCGAAACCAGGTGTTGATCTTCCAAACTAATGAAGCATAAATATCTGCATAGCTCAAGAACTAATCAAGCAAACAAAACCAAAGTTAGCATGTGAAGTTTTTAGGGGACACGAAATGTTTCTATGGTGAATAGATACTCCTCCTCTCTAGCTAAGGGGTTGCTGCCATACAAATAAAACACAAACTTCTGTATAACTCGAGAAATAATCAAGCAAATTGAGCCAAATTTGAAATGTGCAGGTTGTAGGGTACGAGAAATATTTCTATGATGGTATGAAATCCCTCCTTCCTCTGGAATGTAAAGCAGGTCCCATAAAAATAATACACATCATACAATCTTGATACCGCAATATCGATATGTTATCATCGCAGTTGTGTTGAGTGGTAATGATTTGTAATGAATAAAGTGTACCTTCTTTTAACACACCCAAAGGTAGTTCTAAATAGTAAAATCTTAAATCAAAATCATTTTTCAATGGTATCCCTTCTTTGATCACCTATTATTGATATATTTCTTAATATATCCGCTGAAACCTGATTGCCATAATAAAAATCATCGTCAGAAACCAGTTCCGTTCAAGATGTTTTCACCACTTTCAGAAAACATTATTCTATTTTTTCATAGGATACTTATTCATAGGGAAAACGTAATTTGCATTCTTAAGTTTTGTTCAAATCAACCACTACATTTTGATTCACTTACACAAATTGTTTCTTTCATATCCATAACCACGATAAAGGTATGTTATACGGTTCCCAGGTTGAACTCCGCATAGTTCAGCAGTTTTGGCGTCTAAAAACTCGCACTTTTTTTCTTTTCACAGCATCCAAAGTACAAAATGGTTACAATGGTCACATATAAGTAACTAACAATACACTTTACATACAAATGTTCAGTTGTTAAATGAACAAAAACTTCAAGGGATGTGAAGATGACTATGAACCATATTAAGGAAGAATTTTTTTTTACGTAGAACTACGTCTTTCAGGAAGGGTGCCAAATCAGAAAACAGGTCACGTTTTTATGAAATAAAGTTAACGTTAATAACTATTTTCACTGTGAACAAATTCTCATGGTTTGCATTCCAATCGAATCGGAAATTCTCTAAGATTTGTTTGATATGTTATACATTACAATTTGCTAATCTTTAAACGGTTTAAATTCATGGAAACTGGAAGAACTTTTTTCCCATACATTTGTTCTGCCGATTTGTGTGCTAACGCTGCCCGTATTTCGCATTTCTTAACAGATCGGGAAGATGTTTGCATCAATTGATAGGAAATATTTCTACGCGTCTATCACAATTAATGAAATGTTATTTTCCATGAGATGAACAATTGAATAACTGTAAAATGTCAAGCGTTTTGTAAACACCCTAACTGCCAAGTTTTGATTGGCCCAATTTACGGTTTCCACAACACAGACTACAAAATCGATGTATCTGTGGAAATCCGCTTTGCAAATATACATGGGAGTTGGGAGTATTTTTGTTACCACCGAGCTGTGTTTCCCTAACACGGACTTCAAAATCAATGGGCCTGAGGGAATCCGTTCATTAAAACATGCAAGTCGGGGTATTTTTTCCCACTGAGCTGTGTTTCCCTAACACGGACGCCAAAATCAATCTGTCTGGGGGAATCCGCTTTGCAAATACATGCAAGTCGAGAGTATTTTTTGGTGTTGAGTACTCTTGTACTCGCTTGTCGTTGTGTAGACCAGAATATATTTTCTTAAAACGTACTTTTAAACTGAGAAGCCTTGGAAAATCGTCATTTCAAATACATACTAGAGGTGAATGAACTTTCGCGTTTCGAGAACTACGTAAACATGAGATGTGCAATAATTTTAGAGGGAAATGTAAAATACAATGATCGATCGTTTGACAATTCCGTTCACATATTTTGGAAGTCCTAGGCATCATATCAAACATAGAAGGACCTTCATCAAATTTATTTGTAACGAAGAACATAATCTATTAGAAAAATTTCGATACATTCTAAAATAATATTCGAAGTGGTAAATAAGTGGATTGCATAATGTAATTGCGCAGTTCTACGTCGAAAATATGCGGTCGTGTCCTAGATACAACCCCTTACCATTTTTTGGCAAAAATCTTATGAATACATATTAGGTTGATTTTTTTCCGGTAGACGGCGCCGATATATCCAGTGATGAATATATCGTTCAAACAATTTGGACAAGAACTTTTCTTTGCTAATTTTGACGTAGGACAGGAGTTTCAGAAATATATTGTACATAATATTACTAAATATCGTTTGCGTTACGATTGCCCAATTTTAAGCGTTTATACCTGTCATTTATTGATGGATTTATAAGATTTTCGCACCATAGATCTCTCCAACAATCTATTACAATATAATTTTATTTCAACGATCTAATAATCTATTTCAATATAGATAATTATTAATTTCAATAGTAAAAATGTGAAAATAACGTAAGGTAAATGATTTTGGGTTGTCCAGTCGAAAATATGATCATGGTGTGTCCACTTTTTTGAATGCTCTAATTCAGCACACCTCAAATCAGGAAATGGAATGTTTCAAAACATGCAAATAAAATTGTCTTTTGCATGATTTACAGCAGTTTTATAGTATATTTTCACGGAATCACATGTTCTACAGGATTATAAAATACACCATCTATTGGTGTCAATGCGCCCCTCATTCGAGCTAACTTTTATTCGATCACCAGATGATTATTTCGCACGTATTCAGACCTTTTCTGAATTATATTACAAATATTGTATACGTCATTCTTGTACACCATTTGTATCAGATTTACATAGCTAAACCATTAAATTAACGCATTTTGATGAACTCAATTTTGATCATGAGTTGTCCAATCGAATAATGTTGTTTTGTCCACATGATTTCAATGGCAACCGCTTCGCGCGCTGCAGTTTGTTTATTGTGTCCTTCGCGAATAGCAGAAATAAAGTTTCTCTATGCTGAGTGTGTTAAGGTGAACACTTTAAAATGCCCAAGAAAATGCATTATTCTGAAGAAAGCATGAATTATGAATGGATTAATGTGGTGACAGTAAACTCAAGCAATGATAAATGCAACATCTACTTGAGAATTCGAATGTTTTCATTCAGAAATTGTGATTTCTATAACCGGACAAACCATGATCATTTTTTGGGCAAACCATGATCAGAGGTGGTCAACCCATGATCATAAATCCTCTTTGAGGAGGTTAAATTTGAATAATTTTAACGCCTCATGGTAGTATTAGCAATTAGAGACTTGGGGCTTTTCAACAAACCCAAACTCGTATCGATTATATGTGATTTTCGTGGAGAAAAATCGATTGCATTTACTAGTTGCGTAGAAACACCATAAATCGGGCAAACCAAGATCATTTACCCTATAACAACGCTAATTTCGTACACATCTATGTAGACCGTCAAGCGACAATGATAATTGATCAGCGTTGGTGTTTTTGGTGAACAGTACCCATAATCAAGCTTCCCATTCGAGCAAAAAAAACATGAGCAATAAGCAGTATACGGGGTTCGGGATGCGTTGACAGCTCTTCGTGCAATCGCTGAGAAGCTAAATTCTTCTGATTTTTTCGTTCATATTCTAACCTAATACGGGATTCATTGGAAATCAAGCTGGAGAGTAAGTCAAGGCGTGACATTATAACGCAATAATTAATCGATACATAACCGAATCGAATCTGTTCCCAAAATCCTTCAGACACAAAAATTTAAATCAGCTCACAGCGTCAGCGAGAGCCAATAAAACACATTTTCCCACGAATTTCCACATAAAATGGCAAAGAAGTGCTTGTTGCTTTTACTTGCTATCCATTCCATTATAGTACTCGGCAGAGAAGAGACTTGTTGGCACAAAAGGGACTCGCTTCGAACCCCCCAGCGGAAATCGGTCCTCACGGATTACAATGAAATTTAAATGCCTTTTGTTTGCTGAGAAGAGCAAGAAGAGTCAGTTTTCCTCATTTTCATTTTTAACCACTTGAAGAAATAATGGAGCCCTTGCATACACATATGTGCACACATCTGAGCTCGTGTGTATTTATCCTGTGGAAATGCACCGTTGCCTTCGAACGCCAACGTTTTCATTCAATTGAGGAAATTGAAAAGTATTACGAAGGGAAAATATACTCATTCCGGAGGACACAATGATGGCACTTACAGCGCTGTCAGAGGTTGTAATCTGCTCGGAGAAATCTTCCATTCGAGTGATCTGCGCTGCGGTGCAACAACCAAAAAAAACCCAGCACATGCGAAGATACCAATTTAATTTAATAATACAAATGAACTGTTTTACATTTCTGGGTTTTGCTTCGCTCGAAGCATCGCGCGCTTAGCGATATTCTTTTGTGTGTTTTCCAAACGTTCCATGGCAGGTTGATATATCTTTAATTTACATTTTCCAGAGTAAAAATCTAGACGATCATAAAAATTTTACTGATAAAAAGAAAAGACGACTTCGTGTGTGTGTCTGTGCTCGAGAAACTCTTCCTCCTCGACTCATTCCTTCCGTTACTTTCCTGGATTGAATCTTTGTTCGCCTGCCATTCACTCGCTTCTCCAGGCGATTCGTACAGACCAGGATAGTGAATGAATTTTTCACAAGTAACAAAACAATAATGTACGACGGCTACGATGACGATGGGTGGCGGTTATTCAGCATCCCCCACCCACCACCACCATACTCGAGCGGATCTTGGAAGCGACACGCGTGGAGTCGTGAACCGAAGCGCAGCAGTGTGCGGCGGGACGACAGGAGAACTATAGTTTTCGATTTTCTTCCAAGTCAGCAGAAAATTTTTGTGGCAAATTCAAGTGAAGTGGAGGCCAAACGATTGTTGTGCAAGAATGGGAAAGAAGGAAAAAAAGGAACTCGAACGGTGGTATGTTATTTTTTTCCGAATTCTTAGACCAAAGTCTTGCCAATTTTGCTCTTGCTTTTTTTTGTTCGGCTCGGTTCTTGAGCCACACGGGGCGCTTCCATGTTGCTCTCTCACCCCCGGACGGATGCCTTTTCCAGTTGTTTGTTGTTTGTGTGCTATTAGAGCTGGCGGTTGTTCTTCTCTTTGAAGAGTACTTTAAAATAGTTTTATTTTCGGGCTATCCAATTGTTACGTGCTCGGGAGAAAAAAAAATTGAACGGAGCTCCACGAAAATGTGGTGGGGTTGACTTTAACTGGAGAAGGACAAGTCGTATTCGATTATTTCAGATCTAATGAATGAAATATTTCGTAGGTCAGTATGGCGTGGGCTTTTGAGGTATTATAAAAACTAGAATGCCAAAACTTCATCGTAAATACTAGAACCACAGCAGTGGAACTCCACTGTTGTCCACATTTCTATCGCTTATTTACGTGAAGAATATAATTTTTTCAGGCACACTTGATTTGAGAGTGTATGGATTTCTAGCTGTCTTGACGCAAGGTATTTAATGAAAAATGATAAGATGGGAAGGTTTATATAAACATGTTTATAATTACATTGCAGTTTATTCAAATATTAATATTGCTCTTCTTCACTATTCAGTGCAATTTTATCAAAATTCGAAAGAGAAATTAAAAATGCAATGTTTTTTTAAATATTTTTTTGAGATGGTTATTTTAAATCCATGATTACCTTTGCTTTATTATTTACCCCCCATTATTTGTTAATTTTTCCTGCTTTTCGTTCTTTGACCTATCATTTTGACAATTCAATTGCGACAAGATAGAAATTTGGTGTGAAAGAGCGAATTGTGGAAAATTTTCTAAGCGTTATAATTAAAGTTTTTCTGTAGTATTTAATTTCTGAGTTTGTTTGAATGACCGATTGAACGTGATTCATAGAAGAATAACATTTCATTTGATATGTCGATTTGTGAAATCGACTCAATGGTTGAAACGTTATGACGATTTGGGAGAAATCTCACTTACTCAATCAGCAAAAGGCCCCAGGGGCATGTGATGTACACAAGAGTCGTCTCCATTCACAAGAATTTTATATTTTTTTTCCAATTCTTAACTTTCAAACTTATTTCAAGGATCGACATATCATATCTTTCTATTTATCCGCAAACATACGGATTTAAGTAGTGACTTAAAAAAACCAAACAAACTCATAATCGACAAAAAGAGTCTTCGATTTTATATTTTTTATATATTTTTTACAGTTTTACAGTACACATTCGCTTATTGGCGATTTTTTAGTTGGAGTGCTTTTTAATTGGCGGTTCGCTAGTTGGAGCACGCGCCAATCAAAAAGCAATCATCCGTCATAATTGTATGTCAGTTTTACTCTGTTGTTCCAATGCCATTTTTATTGAAGGGTCTTTGAATGTTAAACTCAAAAAATGAAGGCACAGTATAAAAGTTTTTAGTTTTGCAGTTTTGCAGAACTATTGCAGTATTACTTCAGATATCCATGCCAAACTGATATAGCGGTTTTCAGATTTTCGTGAAAATTGGTAGATTGTTTTCGTTATGGTAAAACACTGAACCTGTATTATTTTTTTTGGGAGATTCGATTTTTTTTCACTTTTCCCAAAAATGACTTTTATCTAAAACTCATAACTTTTGAACCATTAAGCCGATTCCGATGATCGACACTTAAAATTGAAGTTAATTAGTTAATTATTTTTTTGGAAAAATATCAAACTTGCAGGAAATTTTAATTTAGTTTTCGTAATTATTGATTGTATCCATTGTTTTATAGTTTACATGGTTTCGGGACCAACGACGCTATAATTTTCTATATTTTTTCTTGAAAACTGAGGATTTTTTACACATTTACATTTTCTACTCAAAATCAGATTTGTCCTTTTTTTTAAGTTATAATTTTAACCGAGATGATCGATATATCAAATTAAAGCCAAAGAGCTGGAATTTATTGAAAAAATATTGCGCTTGCAAAAATAATGAATTTCGTTTTCGTGATTAATAATTGTATCTGTTTTTTTTATAGTTTACATGGTTTCGGAACCAAGGGTGCTATATATTTTATATTTTTTTCTTGAATTCTGAGGATTTTTTACTCGATACATTAAAAAATCAGAGATGTGTTCTTTTTCGTTCTTGAGTTATGATTTTTCAAAGTTAACATGTTTTTAAGCTTCGTTCGATCATCCTATGCTACTAGACTATATATATGCGAATAGAATTCCCCTTTTTTGCAAGTGTGAAATTATTGACTTCAATTAACTATGTTGATTATTTGAATCGGTTCAGTAGATCAAAAGTTATGAATTATTAAAAAACATAATTTTTGGAAAAAAAAGGAGAAAAATAATTTTTTGAACCATCGGTTAAATTTGAAAAATCATAATTTAAAAATGAAGAAGAACATATTTTTGGATATGTTATCTAAAAAAATCCGCAGCTTTCGAGAAAAAAAAATTAAAAATATAGCGTCATTGGAGAATGAAAACTATAAAGAACAAATACGATCAATAATTAAGAAAACAAATTTTTTTTTTTGCAAGTGTTGTGGTGTTTTTTTCAAAAAAGACTTTCTAAATGGCCAATTTGATATGTCGATCATCTGAATCGGTTTAGTAGTTCAAAAGATATGAATTTTTGAAAAAAGTTATTGTTGGAAAAAAGGGGAAAAACTAAATTTTTCGAACCACCCGAAAATGGAATGGGATCTAATGATCTGAGAACCACCATATCGGTTTGGCATGGAATATATATAACACTAAATATAGTTTGGTGATGATTTGAAAATATAGTTTGGTGATGATTTCCCCGGCAACTAAAAGGCTGGTTATTGGAAACTGAGAAACGTTTTTACGTGGTGTGTTCGAAACTGAAAAAATGAAATAATATTTTTATATTGTTTTTCAAGCGTACATACATTACCTAGTCGTATAATTATTGTATCATGCAATATATTTCGATGAGAATGCTTTAAAATATTTTAACTGATGCTCTTACTACATTTTAATTTTTTTTGTTCAATATCCAGTTTCTATGGTGAAGCTACATTCGTAAATTACACATTTGTCATCATTGGTGGAATACGACCATAAATGCTGTTATGAATAGCACAGCAAGTTATGATTACAATACATATGGGTTTATTTAATGATGCAAATATTAACGACATTATACATAAACCGATAAAAATGCATTATAATATTTGTCCACAGCACTTTCAACGTCTATATATATATATATATATATATATATATATATATATATATATATATATATATATATATATATATATATATATATATATATATATATGTAGGCTGCCAAACAAATGAAACACAAATTTCTGCACTACTCGGAAATTAATTAATCAAATGGACCCAAATTTGGCATGTAATGGTTTTTGGATATGAGAAATGTTTCTATGATGGTATGATGCCCCTCCCTCCTCTGAATATGTGGTCCCGTAAAAATAATACACATATTTCAACCAAACATGACAATTGATTTTTTTTAATGCGATAAAATGCATTCATATATCTTTTTCTATCGATATAAATAAAAATGGAATGGATAAGAGCAAAACGCGAGAAAGGAATTGTCCGATTAAGGGCTTATTATCCTTATTATATCATATTTTCTGTATCAAACATTGATTCCATGTAACGGAGAAACATGTTATTTGAAAAATCTTGAACGAGGATTGTGTCTGAAAATAATCTGATATTATAATGACGAGTTTTGGTAGAAGTACTAGGAATTTTATAGTAAAAGCTAATTTTAAAGGATAGATTAGAAAATCTGTCAATGAACAGTTCTGCGATTGGACCTATGAACATGCGCTTAGTGAAAAACGTGAATGTGATAACGAAAAATAAATTTTGTGCGGGACGAAGTTTGCCGGAGTATCTTAATAAACAGAGAATAGAAACATAAGTAATATAATTTTTCGGCAAGTGTAATATTTTTCGAATAAAGAACAGCTTATTGGTTTCAATTTAATATTTCGATGAACTGGATTGGTCTAGTAGTTCGAAAGTTATTAATTTTTGAATAAAGGCATTTTTGAAAAAAAGGGGAAAATAGATTTTTTGGACCATCGGCTAAATTTGAAAATTCATAACTTCGATACGAAAAAAACACCTCTCTGATTTTTGGATATGTTGTGTAAAAAATCCTCAGCTTTGAAGAAAAAATATTAAAAAATATAGCGCATTTGGTCTCGAGACCAAGAAAACAATGAAAAACAAATATAATCAATAATCATGAAAACAAAATTAATCTTTTTTGCATGTGTAGTATTTTTTCAAATAAGATTGATTCATTTCATTTGATATATCGACCATCAAAATTGGTGTAGTATTTCGAAAGCTATGAATTTTTGGAAAATAAATTTTTTGAAAAAAAGGGAAAAAATTGAACACCCTGAAATGGAAATGGTCACCCTAATAAAAAAATTAAAAACTACAGCTCTAATGTTTCGCAATAAAGACCAAATTACCACTTTTCACGAAAATCTGAGAACCACTATATCGGTTTGACATGGAATGGCTGTATATTAGGGTGCCAATGGAAATGGTCATCTCGAGTTTCAAAAAGTTACCCCATCAAAAATGTTCACCACCTCGAAAAAACACTTTACGCAAAATATCAGCTCAATCGGACTTAAAGGAGAGTGGCGCAAGGTGGTCAAAGTTTAAGTTTTTTGAAAATCGAAAAATCACCCAAGGGGGGAGTAAAGTAAATCGAGGTTTTCGAAAAAAAAGTTTATGCCAAATGTCTCAAGATTGCATGAAACGTCGAGATCTAGTATCATCTCGATTTTTTTTTTTGTTTAACATCCCCATTCTGGGACTTTTTTCGGACTACGAAACGAAAAGTATGGTTTTTGAGTGCCAAAAAAAATAGTTATCTCGATTTTTCATCCGGAACTTGCAACGAAATGTTGATTTGCACGCTAATATTTCCTATGCAAAATATTAGCTCATTCGGACTTCATTTACTGGTGTCACAAACGTTAAAATTTGAGTTTTTTTTTTGAAAAATGAAAAATTACCGAAAATCGAGGTTTTCAAAAAAAAAGTTTGATGCCAAATGTTTTCAAATTGCATTAATCATCGAGATTTACAGTTATTCAAAAGTTGCCAAAAAAAAATGTTTTTCTGCACTTGGTCGTTTTTTCCGCTGAAAAATTAATTTTTGAGAAGTTTTTTTTAGGTAACTGTAAATCTTGACGTGTCATGCAATTTTAAGACATTTGGCATAAATTTTTTTTAAAAACCCAGATTTCCGGTGATTTATCGGTTTTCAAAAAAACTTAAATTTTAACGTCTGCGACACCAATAAATGAAGTCCGAATGAGCTAATATTTTGCATAGGGTATATTATCGTGCAAATCAACATTTCGTAGCGAGTTCCGAATGAAAAATCGAGATAACTATTTTTGTTGGCACCCAAAATCATACTTTTCGTTTAGTATTCCGAAAAAAATTAAGCCCTAGAATGGCGATTTTTGACAAAAAATTTTTTTTTTTTTGATATGACATTAGATCTCGACGTTTCATGCAATTTCAAGACATTTGGCATCAAAAATTTTTTTTTCGAAAACCTCGATTTTCTTTACTACCTCTTTGGGTGATTTTTCGACTTTCAAAAATTCAAATTTTGACCGCTTTGCGCCACTTTCCCTTAAGTCCGATTGAGCTGAAATTCGGCATAGGGTGGTTTTTCGAGGTGGTGAACATTTTGTATAGGGTAACTTTTTGAAATTTTAGGGTCGATTTTTTCCCATACATTCATTGGCACCCTACTGTATATGTATATTCTATTTTATGCAATACTTCTCTTGTAAATTGCTTTCCTTTTTTGCAAAGTATTGCAATTGCATAAAAATTTTAAAACTCGTATCTTTTTTTCTGAGTTCAATACTACACCAATATAGTTTTCTAATGAGAATAAATTGGAAAAAAAACGAAATTGGTTTGTTTTGGGATATAAAAAAGCCTTTTGAGCAGTTTTTTTTGACAGTTATTATAAATGTAATTTTTTTATTTCGTTTTTCTGAAAAAATCGTAACTGAAATTTTCATGTTCGGCAATGTTGTTAGAAAGCATTATAGGTATATCGATTCAAAAATCAGTCTCTTATTTTCAGTTATTTTATGTTCTTATTTTATATTTTCAAAAAAAATCTTAGAGGGTCGAAGCAGTGAATTTGGCGTGGAATTGTTCAAATACAAAGCCCATTTTTTCAATATGCTCATATCCAATAATGTAACAGTTAATCATACGTTTAACAAAAAAAAAAAAAAACAAAACAATTTCGCGGAACCCGGTCACGATAGGGCGATCCGATTATGTTCCGCTGAGATTTTTCCCGAACAACCGCCACAATCCACTTTCATCACTTCTTTAGTCTCGCACACGTCAAGATAAAACATTCAAATCCTCCACTCAGCCGAGCACTGCATGACTCGCTGACTCCTTCACCAAAAAAAAAAAAAAGAGCTGAGGAGGAGGAAAGAAAGGCATCCGAACGATTCCGTTCCGAAAGGAGGACGTGGATGTGGCAAACGATAACTTCCCTTTCCTGCTTTGCATTCCGAAGTGACGACGGTGGCTGAATTCATCTTCGAAAAACTCTGGTAGTCGGGCATGAGTTGCTAACATGTCCTATCATCGTTATTTTCCCTCCTAGTTAAGTTAAGTGGGGAAAACGGTTCGAACGACGACGGTTTCAGCCGCCACAGCCACAGTTTTGAGCCCGAGAAGATGACAATATTGTTCCTGTCCGAGTGGAGTGTCGAATTCGCGACTGTATATATAGACATCCGCCGTACGTGATGATGGTCCCACACATATTCGCTCTTAATTTGAGACTGAGACTGGGGATATGAAGTGGGGGAGGGATATAGGCACTGAATTTTTAATGCCCACTTTCGACACCCCTCACCCCGAACCAGGAACAATCGTTCAAGCAATCGCAAAATGCGATAACGGCTCTTTTCATTACTGAGCCGGTGGTAATAGTCATTGTCATAATCACCCCTTTAAGAGCAATCTCCAGGAGTTCGTTAATGAAGCATTCGTTTCAATAAAAAGCTACACTTGGCACACAGTGAGGTAGTGTGGCACTACAAATTGTTACACAACACAGGGAGAGCCAAGTGAGTTATGCTCGAACCTTGCCCAAAGCACATAAACCTCGTTTTCGTGTCGTGTCCTCCGCTGCCGGATCTAGGTGGAGGACGGAAGTTCCATTTTTATCAGATTTACAAAATCCATAAAAACAATAATATGGTTTTAATACAATCATACATTAAATTTTATAGGACATCATTCAGTTGCGCTTCGATGAGACGAAGAGTCGGGGCAGGGGGGTAATTCGATGGTACGGCGTGTGTGTTATTATGTGCGAATATGCCCGGAAGGATCCTTGCTTCTTCTCGCTCCTGGCGGAGGGAGGTGGGAAGGGGAAAAACTGTTGTTTTGCCCGGAGAGACAGAGAGCGTACGAGTCATGCATTATTCCACAGCAACAAACACAGAAAATATGCCTCCGAAGATAGACAGACTTTTATGTCCATCGGGGCCAAATTGTTATTGCTGCTAGGGACCATTATTGTCGGATATACTCTGGCTTTGGCTCCGACATCGAGATGAGCACATCACCGGCGTTAGATATTTGTGTGGGAGGAGAACCGGTGGATGCTGTTAAACGGGATCCACCCAACGTGTGGGGAACAAGGTGGAACAGAACGATTTGTCTCGAGTCTGCCTTTATTGGGGGCTTGGGGTCGATCTTGTTCCTATGCCTATTAGAGGGGAGATTGGCCTACATAAACGCTGAGGAAGTTGTTGTCTTGATTGTAATTGATGCTGCGGCTCCTAAATGATGATTGTGGGGGCGGGTTTGATGTGTTAGGAATTACGATACGATTTGAAATGATTCAGTGGAATGTAATCGAACTAAATTGATTTATTGCATCGATTTATCATAACTTTCCATGATTCACTTAATAACTTACTAAGTGAGCGACCGTGAGTTGCCAGAACACTCAATTAACCATCTAATTGATCATTTATATAGCTAGAGTCTTTGCAATTTTTAGCCTCTATTACGGAAATCATTCATCGTCAATGAAACCTCCAGTATTGATTATGCGACCTCATGAAATAACAAAACAAAAAAATATAAAATTATAAGAAAGATAAAAGGTTGTGTCCGAGACATGTCCGTTGAAAATGTTGGTTGAAAATGGAATACGCTAAGATGTTTGTTTGCATGTTGATTTTAAATACCTTTGAAAGATACGCATTAGTCATGGTCGACCATTTGTTAGGAAAACATCTTGCGACCCACATAAATATATCAAAAATCAATCGTATTTTCAATATGAGATATGTGGAACTGACTTTCTGCTAATTTGACCATTTTACGAAGATTTGTAACTTTTGAAATGCCCCACCAATGTTTAAACTTAACGGTATTAATACTATGTCTTATGTTCTTTCCATGTGATTAGCCTTCAAATGGATGGTTCCGTTTGAGTTTCATATTCGTCCAAAACTGCCTGCAGTTCACTGTCCTCGAACTTTCTCGGAGGTTTTCCAGGCTCTTCATTTCTCAATGTAAAATCACCATTTTGACGTAGAACTACGTCTTTCATAAAGGTTGCCAAATCAGAAAACATTTTTGCCGCGAACGGATTTTGGCGATTTATATACCAAACGAATCGGAAATTCTCCAAGATTTGTTTGATATACATTATAATCCCATTATACATTACAATCCCATAGTATGTACATGGTTTAAATTGATGACAAATGGAAGCATTCCCATTTCCTCATACATTTGTTCTGTCCATTTGTCTGCTTCCCCGAACAGAGCTGTCAACAGAGCAGTTTATTATGATGATGATGATGGCCCACCTCATACCCCTACAAAGGTTTGAGCAGGACGAATTATCTTATAGATAATAATTAAGTTTAAAAATATCAAGAGACCAGTATTATAAAAAAAAACCAAGCGAACTGGATCTGTTGCAGGCATAAATATCTATTAATAGAACAGTAAAAATAGGCACAAACTGCGAAAAAACAAACAATGTTCCTATCCATATTGACATTGACATAGTCATAGTCTCAACTTCAGGCCCAATGTTTTTTCTAAGGCATGTCAAGAAAATTTCCAACCCGGGAAGATCCTTGACTGATTGGGAATTGAACCCAATATCTAAAAGTTTCTACTTAGAACATAAAAGAGATCTGCTACAATCAGAAATAATCGATATAACCATCTGATGAAAGATAGTTTACGACAATTCCGAATGAGCTATCCCAATTCCAGTTTCCACTCCAGACCCTATATAAAAATTTCATTATGTGTCAGTTTTCTGCCAGTGTTCATTATTAACATTCGTCCAGGCCCACCAAACGCGCGCGAGGCTCAAACTTTCGTAGACAACGCTAATTTTTTTTTTTTATAATAATCTACAATTTTAACAAATTTAACAATACAAATTTAACAACAAAAAAACATCATCATCATCAGTACGAACATGGCAGTTTGCGATACCTGTAAATATTTTTTCTAATTTCAATTGATATTAAACATAAATAAATCATTTGACAAAAAAATTACGAAAACCTGTTTACAAAACAGATTTTACGTGGGAAATACACAATTTCTTAAACTCTGCCATTGTTGCCGCACGTTTTATTTCTCTGGGCATCGAATTGAAAAAATGTATTCCTTTGTATAACAACGAGTTCTGCGACCTACTGAATATAAAGTTAGGTGTTCTTGCATCATCCGCGTTTCTAGTATTGTATCTATGAACATCACTTCCTCTTTCAATTCGATCACACAAGTATCGAGGCAGCATACCGTTTAAAATTTTGAAGACGAACACCATTGTCAAGTAATAAATTCTTTGCTTCACAGATAGCCACTGTAGCGCGTCCAACATCAAATTAGAGGAAGTGTATCTACTACATCTTAAAATCAAACGCATAATCTTATTTTGTAAACGCTGCAATCTCGTTAATTGTGTATTGATTGCAAGGAATAGGATCGACGAGCAAAAGTCTATGTGCGGTGAGATCAATGATTTATACAATTTAATTTTACTGTTCACCGTCAGTTCTTTTTTCAAACAACACAAAACGCCGTATTTCTTGGCAATCTTCTTGATGACATTATTAATGTGAGACTGGAAAGTTAAATTGTCATCAATGATAACTCCTAGGTATTTGATTTCATTCACGCGTTCTAATGTCTCACCATCTATTTCAAAATTTACGTCAATACTGGAGTTTGCTGAAGAAATCAGCATGTATTTTGTTTTGCCAACATTTAATTTCAATTGTTTAAATTTAAGCCACTGAGCCAGAGAATGCAAGTCTTCGTTTATGTGATCCTCGGTTTCTTTTATATCCTTAGCTGCGATGAACAGGACAGTATCATCCGCGAACAAATTAATATCACAATATCGTAAAACCCGTCGCAGATCATTTATATATAAAATAAACAAAATGGGCCCTAAGACACTTCCCTGCGGCACCCCGAGTGAGTTGCCGATGGGATCGGAAATAGAATCATTAAAACGAGTCTTTTGAGTTCTGTCGCACAAATAGCTTTCGAACCATTTGTACGACATTCCTACAATTCCATTGCGCTCCAATGTGTGTAACAATAAGGGCCTAGAAATTGTTTCAAAAGCGCGTTTAAGATCCAGAAATACCGAAAATATAGTCTCTTTCGCTTCGACATTCTCTTTCCATTTTGCTAACACCAGATTCAGAGCGGTTTCACAAGAGTGTCCCTCTCGATATCCCGACTGTTCCGGTATTAGCAAATTGTTGTTATCTACAAAATGCATCAGCTGGACTTTCACAACAAGTTCTAGTATTTTTTCTAATGTGTGCAACATGTTAATAGGGCGGTACTCTTCGGCTCTATCCGTCTCATTAACTTTGGGGATCGGAATCACAAGGGATCCCTTCCAAACCGTTGGTACGTGCCCAGTTCGTAAAGATTCATTAATTAGGTCCAGTAGATCGTGTCCAATGACATGAAAGCAATATTGTATCACTTTTGCGTTGACATTATCGATACCAGCCGATTTTTGCAATGAAAAACAAATATCTCTTAACTCAGCAAAAGTGATGGGTGAAAAACAATTTAGTCTACAATTGATATTAATCGGCTGTATTATTTCGTCAGGTTCGCTGACCAAGTCAATACTTTGGTTGATCAGCAGAACACTATTGACGAAATAACTGTTGAATTTATCGGCAATAGTTTGGTCTGACTGTTCTTCTGACCCTTCGAAAACTATGGATCGCGGTGTACTATTTTTAGAATTTAATAACTTTTCAATAATTTCCATAGTTCTTTGCTATTATTTTGATGTTCATCGATTTTCCTCTGTATATATTCACTTCTAGTCCTTTTCAAGACCTGTGAATATATATTCCGCGCGAAGGTGTACCTATTCCAATCATTTTCTAAATTAGTCTTTATAAACTTTTTGTACTTTTTATCTCTTTTGCGTTTGAGACGCAGCAGATCAAAAGAGTACCAGCTGTTCGAATTGTTTAATTCAATATATTTTTCAACCACTAATTTATTGGTACACTCTCTCAGAATATCGGTCAGAACAGCTGCTTTATCATTCAGATGTCCCGTCATTGCTTCAAAATCCAGGCTTGTCGTAACAAGCTGAGACATGGCTTCTTTGGAATATCTATTCCAGTTTTTAATTTTTATTCTATTTCCATCACGGTCATCCTGTCCATTCTCAATGTAAACAAAAATTGTCTCATGATCAGTTATTTTGAATTTGGCCTGTGTAGAAGAATAGACAGTAGCAAAATTTGAATACACGTGATCTATTAGAGTTCTACTATATTTAGATATTCTAGTGGCTTCGTTAACATATTGTTTTAAGGTAAAGTAATGTGATAATTGTTTCAATTGATTCGAACTTCGGGCATTAAGCCAGTCAATGTTAAAATCACCAGCAATTATATTTAACTTACTGCAATCCACAATGCTTTCCCACCAGTTTTCCAAAATATCTAGAAAACGCTGGTCACTAGAACTGGGGGAATTATATATAATTTCATAATTTCCCATCTGCATGCCTCTTTCAACTGAAATAGCCAAGAACCAGTTATTTTCAACAGCTTCGTTTAAAAGAATGTTGAATTTGACTGATTCTATTGCATAAATTGCAACACCTCCAGTGTGTTTGGAGTGCGACAAGCAAAAAGCAACTTTATAGCCCGGAATTTTGTACTGATCATATGATTCTCCATCGATTATGTGAGTTTCAGAAAGAAAAACCATCTGAGGACGCATGTTTTCTACAAGATATCGCATTTCTGCGTAATTTGTAGAAAGCCCAGCTATATTCAGATAAATTATTGCTAACTTATTCACACATATATATTTTTTGAATTGCTATTTGGTTTGAAAAATGACGCTTTTTTCTTCTCCAGCAGTCTCCGATAGACAGGACACTGGGTGCTATAAGTTGGATGATTTTCATCCAAATTCAACTTCTGTTCATTATTAACTTTGATACAATTTATGCATTTCAATTTAGTTGATGAGCACTCAGATGTTTTATGTTTCTCATTACACCTTGAACATGTTTGTTCTTTCTTGCAATCTGTGCTCTTATGCCCAAATTCTCCACATTTAAAACAGCGCAAAACACTAAAGGCCTCAACCACGCTACATTTATCCCACCCGACACTTACTTTACTAGCAGTCATCAGGTTTCTGTAAGTATGATGGTCAACTTCAATTATCGTGTTGTATTTATTATACTTCAAGCGTGGATTTTCATATTCAACAACGACCTTGACATCCTTGATCGAAATGTTTTTATTTTGACTCTTTAAGTAGTCAATGAAAACATCAGAGGAATATCGATCACTCATCCCAATAATTTTTAATTTTGGTTTTATTGGCTTTGGAATAAAAGTACTAAAACCTTTTCCAAGATTGCTTTCAATTCCACTTTTCACTTGCTCAATATTATCCCCTGCTGCACACTCAACAATAATCGAGCCATCTTTACCGTTCCTGAAATTCTCTATTTTGTGTATTTTAGGATCTAATTTAGTCTTCAACATTTTTCTTGTATCATCATTTTTCTTGTCAGACTCTATTGGCTTTACCACAATGACTGGACGAGCCTTACGAGCCACGACATTAGCGAAACTTTCAATATTATTATTATTATTTCTAAACATTTTTTCTTTCAAATCATTATTTTTATTCGTTAATATAATTTTCTTGCTCGGAGTGTCTAAATTAGCACTAATTGAGCTCGGACTAACCTGTCGCTTCCTGTTCATCACAGCTAAATTTCTGTCAACATTTATTTTTTCAGAGAATAAGCTTTTCATATTTTCCAACTTTTTGGCAACACTGCTCTCGAAGCATGCCAACTTCTCTTTGAAAAGCTCGTCGAAAGATCTGATAAGCTTATCTCGCTCATTCTCAAACGCGATGTTTATTTGCTCGGTGAAGCTTTCTCGGACATCAGAGAGCGAAAGTGAGATCTTTTCCATCTCCCTTTGCAATCCACCAACGTCTAAAGCATCACCTCGCACGCCACATTTCTGGTCCGACAAACATTCATCACAAATAAACTGAAACTTACAAACTTATTGACGAGCAACGAAGGGGAAATCGTAAGATGTAAAGTCTCCGTGAACAAAGGAAAAGAAGAAGAACGAAGGGGAGTATCTGCCTAAAGTATAAACAGTGGATCTCGCTGAGGCAAAGTTTCATTCTTCGTGAGGAAATCGACTGAACAACATCGTTGCTGGGCGAGCTGGACGGCGAGGGACCGAATGCCCTTCTCAAGGCAATGGGGGTGGAGGAGTTATATGATGGATAAAGTAAAGTTTTTCAATTGCCTTTTTGGAGGTTAGAGACGAATGAACTGAAGAACTTTGAAGTCTCAAGCAAGGGAGGAAGGCAAACTTTCAGTATCGTTCTGTATTCAAAGCAATGACAATCGCTTGTTCTTCCTTGTTTTGCGTCATCACATGTCTTCGTTTCAGATTGAGCTGTGGACGCGACCAAATTAGTCACTCGCTGATGTCTGTAGCATTGCAATCATTCAAATGGATGGCATCAAACTGATGCCATTGCATTAAGGTTCTGAACTACACAATTGTGTGGGGAATCATCAAGCTAGGCTATCGTCAGCTCACCAAGAAAATAAATGTTCTGGAATTTTGTCAGTAATTTGGTTTCGCACGACGATAGGAAAACTCTCTCCACAAAGGATGATAGCTAAGCCAATGTAGACTGGCAATATTAACAGAAAGGGCATCTGTTGAGCAGAGCACAGAACAGATATAAGTGTGTGTATTCAGTTGCTTCAACCCATCGATATATGGATATTTGTGTGCGTACGTGCGTGCCTCCTAACCCGTTCGTAAAAACAGTTCATCTTCGCTACGCTGAAACAACATTTGTATCTGCTCCCGTGTGCATTGGCCCTGTAACGATGCAACAATCGCCTATTTTTATGCTATGACTAGCTAACCCGGCAAACTTCGTCCCGCCCATTTACTTGATTAATTCTCGAGTAATGCAGAAATATGTGTTTTATTTGTATGGCAGCCACCCCTAAGAGAGGGGGGAGGGGTATCTAACCACCATAGAAACATTCATTGCACCCTAAAGTTTCCATATGCCTAATTTGGTTTAATTTGCTTGATTAATTCTCGGGTAATGCAAAAATTTGTGTTTCATTTGTACGGCAGCCCCCTCTAAGAGAGGGGGAAGGAGTATCTTAACACCATAGAAACATTTATTGCATCCTGAAACCTCCACATGCCAAATTTGGTTTCATTTGCTTGATTAATTCTCGAGTAATGCAGAAATTTGTGTTTCATTTGTATGGCAGCCCCCCCTTTGAGTGGGGGAAGGACTGTCTTACCATCATAGAAACATTTATTGCACCCTAAAACTTTCACATGCCAACTTTGGTTTCGTTTGCTTGGTTAATTTCCGAGTAATGCAGAAATTTGTGTTTCATTTGTATGGCAGCCCCCCTTTAGAGAGGGGGAGGGGTCTCAAAATATCACGAAAACCTTCCCCGGCCCCAAAAACCCTTACATACCAATTTTCATGTCGATCGGTTCAGTAGTTTCCGAGTCTATAAGAATCAGACAGACAGACAGACATCACTCCATTTTTATATATATAGATTGCCGATTGTTTTGTGTTGAAAATTATGCAGTCGTAATGATAAATATAATTTGGAGTGGAATTTTGAATGTAATTTGGTTTCGCTTGCCAGTAGCAAAACTTTCTCCACTATGGATGACAGCTACGCTTACCTCGATCAAAGTATTGTTCTGTGAGCACAAGAACGAATCATCAAAAAATTATCATCAAATGATTCTACAATAAAAAAAAACATTTCAGAGCGACCAAACTGGTAAAATGGTTATTTCAAAATGTTCGTTGCATTATAAAATAATATCCGCAGCTATAAACAAGCGACTTGAATTAAACCACAACGTGGTTCTACGTTAACAATGCGGTCGTGTCTTGAGCACAACCTCCAATATTTTTTTTAATTTCTCGAACCACTCAAAGCACTGCAATTTTTCAAGATCATGTTCACCGCGAGCTTAGAAAAGCATTCGATGTAATTCTGCGGCAATTTCCTTTAAGGAGGTATTCTAGTGTAGAGACACGAATTTCGGACGTTTTTTCGAATTCCGTAAAAATAAAACAAAGAGTATTTTTACAATCCATTAGATCATTGTTCGTTTACCTGTCTTTTAATAATAAAACAAAAATTAAATGGAGAAAAAATATTCATAACTAGAATATTTACAAGCTGATGAGGCGAAGTGGTTTAAAAAAGGTTGTGCCATGGCGTACACGATTCCAGCCCTTCTGGTTATCTGGAACAAAAACAAACGAACTGATTCTGAATCAGTAAAGATGCCGCTATCGCATGAACCTCGGACAAGTTAAAAGCATCTTTTTTGACAAAATGGCGGCCGTTTGAAAACCAAAATGCGGTTTAAAACGTTTTTTCTTACGTTTTCCGATTTTTTTAAAATAGTAAAATTTGAAAAAAAATATATTTTTTTAGAGATTAATGCGATAGCGAGATGCTTGCAGATTGTATCCATATAATTTCGACATGGATTGGTTCAGTAGAACTTGAGATATCATGTAAGCCAGTTTGAAAAAACGCGCTTGATGTTCATTGTTATGGCCGATTCCGTATCACTAAAATAGATCTAACTCGGTAACTAGTGGGATTTTCGATAAGTCCTTTCTAGGGTATATTCTTGAATGCCTATACTACACAAATATTAGGGAAAAAACGTTTGATTTTTTTCAAATTTCTAGAATAGAATACTGCCTTAAATGGTAGCAGAGAATCATGGTCGGCCAGTGTTTTTCTATCAAGAGAGTCCAAAAAGTAGCAGACGTTTTTGACTAACCCGTCACTGGACGAAGCTAAATCCGCCGGCTTGGTGTCTAAAGACTCCCACGATCAGCAAACATCTAGCTGTGATAGCAGGAGATCCGTACGTCTTCTACTTTTCTCACTTTGATTTGTTGAAGTATGCGCTGCAATAAAAAAAACACAGTCGCTTATGAAGCGCGAAAATTTGCGGCAGCCAAGATTATACACGAAAAATTCATGACTACACTTAGTAACATTTGGGGAAGTTTTCTGAAAGTTCAGTAATCATATAACGACGATTTTCGTTAATTTTTTTATTGGTTTTCATCATTTTTCAGAAAAAACGGACTAGGAAAACCATTGCGGCCAAGCAGAACCTTACTCTGCTTTCACTTGTTGATTCATTCCCATACGAAGTTCCCGATGTTTTGCTGATGGTTTGTATTATTTGCCAAGAAACACCTTATCACTGAAAAAAGAAACACCTTATCATTGAGAAAAGCAAAAAAGATACAGCTCTCCCGCTATCACAGTTTGATGCGTAATCAGCATAGAAATCGTTTGATACCAAGATGGCGGCTCATGCTTCATCCACTGCTGCGCTAGTCAAAAACGTCTGCTACTTCCTGGATAACCCTCGTAATTACATTTCTCAACATCACTCGTACCTATTGATCCCAACCGCTTGCTTGTATATCTTCCAGTTTCACAGTCCAGGAAAATTTCACTGCTTTGAATGTATTTATGTATTTTGTATTCCAGAATCTCGCAGGAATCTCCATACATTGTTTACATCTGAGGCAAAAGTGTGGAACGCTCGGAAGATTCATTTCGCTACAGTGTGCACAGTATTCACCACAACAGAACTTATAACAAACCGTCAGCACTCGGAGGTAGAAACAAACTTCCGTATCCGACAACGGCACGAGCGACCTTTAAAAAAAATGGGGTAGGATAAAGGGTGTGTCACATCAAATTGCATCACGGAAAAAACGCTGTAGAAATTTAATTTTTAGGAATTATATTTTCAGCTTTCGCTTATAATCAGATAAGAGTGTATAGATCACGTTGGCCATGCTTCACTGTCAATTTTTCGTAAATTTGGAAAAATGTCGTCGAACGAAAAAGAGCGTCGTGAATTAATCCTGTGCACTCATTTCGAGAATCCGGAGTTGTCACATCGGGACATCGGTAAGATGCTGAGAATCGTCCAATCCACGGTCAGCAGAGTACTTAAACGATACTTCGAGAACCTAACCATCGACCGGAAGGTGAAGAACGGCAAAAATGGATGCTCCGTCAGTGAAAAAGATCACAAGCGCGTAGTTAAGCAGTTTAGACGTGATCCGAGAAGTTCGGTCCGGGATGTCGCCAATAAGCTGAATTTGTCAAGTTCATTCGTCCAGCGGACCAAGCAGCGGGAGGGCCTGCGTACATACAAGGTTCAGAAGGCTCCTAACCGCGACGAAAGGCAGAACATGGTGGGGAAGACGCGAGCCCGGAAGCTGTACACCGAAATGCTGACGAAGCCGCATTGCCTGGTAATGGACGACGAAACCTACGTCAAAGCGGACTTTCTGCCGGGCCTGTTGTTCTTCTCCGCAGAGGACAAATTCAGCGTCCCGGAGGAGATTCGCAAGCAGAAACTATCCAAGTTTGCCTAAAAGTACATGGTGTGGCAAGCGATCTGCTCTTGCGGAAAGCGGAGCGCCCCCTTCGTGATGACCGGCACGGTAAACGGGCAGGTTTACCTTAAGGAGTGCCTACAGAAGCGCTTACTACCACTATTGAAGCAGCACGAGGGCCCGACCATCTTCTGGCCGGATCTCGCTTCGTGCCACTATTCCAAGGACGTGTTGGAGTGATACGAAGCCAACGGGGTCACCTTCGTGCCAAAGGAAATGAACCCTCCCAACGCGCCGGAGCTTCGCCCAATAGAGAAATATTGGGCGATTATGAAGCAGGCCCTCCGGAAGAACCCAAAAGTTGTCAAATCGGAGGCGGACTTCAAGAGAAAATGGATTTCTGTTCAAAAAAAACTACAACCTGACGTTGTACAGAACCTTATGGACGGGGTAAAGAGGAAGGTGCGAGCATACGGGCTTGGGCTCGAAGTACGAATAAAAAGAAAATGCCAAAAGTTGTTTAATAGTTTTTATTTTACTGTCTAAAATTTTCAAAAGGATCGGTCTACTGGGCGAATTTCTACAGCGTTTTTTCCGTGATGCAATTTGATGTGACACACCCTTTATATATGTAATAAAACCGCAAGTTTGACGAAGAAATATCGTTGGCATAACAATTTTTTTAAGCTACGTCTAAATCGATTCTCAATACATGGATGAATTGATTTTCTTAGAAAAGTACTGAAAGTTGTTCTCGGAAGTGTGCGGGTGGAATGAGTATATGTATGGAATAATCATTTACTAGCAGACCGGGCGAACTTCGCCTGGTTTAGAATTGATTAAATGAGTGATTGAATAAAATGCTTTTCGGATTCAATTGAATTTAACACCTTCTATTTACTTTGTAAGTGATTCGTGACAATGCATCGCGATTCGTTATAAGTAAATGTAATGAATAAGAATCGAAACATACTTTACAAAGAAATACTTTCATACTGAGAATAAGTATCCCTTCCTTCACCATACAAGGAACATGTCTAGAGCTGAATCAAATACTGGCGTACTCCAAACTGTCATCAAACATCAAACTTTGTAGGAGACGATACAAATTTTGATAGAAAAATGGTACTCTGGATGTTCTGAACAATCATATTTTTTAATCCAGATCGCAAGGGTTCAAAAGTGGGTGGTGTCCAACGTCTCGTCTCGTCCCTGAAACAGAAGCGACAGATTTGGCTCCGAAAAATCCTGGAGTTATGTGGAGCCACGGAGCTTTATTTCCCACCAGACTCGTGAGGAATTCCAAACAGAGGCTGTAAGAGAAAACTGTCTCTTCGGAGTCGCCACCGAACGGAAAATAAGAGAACGTGATAGGCGTGAATTTCAATCTGCCATCGGTCAGTCAGTCGGTCGGCACAAATAGAAACTAAAGTGATTTAAGCACTTCGTGCTTGTGGGGGATTTCGTATTCCGGAGCGGATGCTTGGATGCTCCTGCTGGGTCTTCAATATTGACTGAAATTTCTCTAGCTAATTGTGGTTCCCCCTATCGGCACTCTTCACATATCAAACGCTTTCGTAATGTAAACACCACAAGCACGGATGATGTCGAGAGTCATTACGGTCATACATCGCATGGCGATAATTATCACTTATCAGAAACAATCAAACGAAACCGAAATTATGTAAATACACGAACCATAGCGTGGCGGCGCTAGCTTCGGGACTGCCTCGAACGCAATGGGAAGGAAGCCAAACTAGCTATTTGTTAATCGAACCATGATTAAACAGCTTTTGGTCACACGAAGCACATTTTCAGAGGGGGAGGATTTCTTCTTGCTTGCTGGAAAAGGGCGAACAGAAAAGGGAACAAAAAGTAATCGAATGGGCGGAGGTGGGGTTGGAATGCTTCGCGCGGACGATAAACATCGACGGCTCATAAAAACAATACAATCAGCTTAAATTAAATCATTTCACGGAACGTGTTTTGACCCATCTAAACAGCTAGCTTACGCGCGTCTATGCGAATGCCGCCTATTTCCCGCCCTCAGAAGAAGAGGGTGGTGTTGTGGCTAACGAGAATGTGATTAATTTTTTGCGCCTTTCATTCTTTTCCTTTTTTTTTTTTTGGTTCGTAAGGTCTGACCATTGGTCGCTTCAGGTGAAAGGCGCTCGCGGGAGGCCCAAGCCTGCTGCAGGAGTTTGTGAGTGAGAGCAATATCTAAACCGGGAGATCTATGACTCGGCCAAACGCTTATTTGTGGGTGATTTATCGTGATTTTCTGGCCCAACACTTCCGCTGCATAGCACCTCGTAATGTCTTAATAAATTATCGGCTTAGGTAATCGGAACACGGCGTTGGTGGGTGGGTACGATTGTTTCGTTCTGCTTTTTTTGTTGCTTGTTTTTGGTTCTTCTCAGTTTCTGCCAAGTGAGCAACTTTGTAAGATGATGGTAAGCGGTCGGAAAATTCATGGGAATGCTGAATGTTGGGAATGTTGGACGCGCTGCCAGAGAATGGAGTAGTTTTTCAACTATTCCGATAATTTCTCAGGAATTGTACGGTCTAAGAATGATAAAAATATTGGTTTCGTCCTTCGAAAGTTTTGAAAAAATCATGCTCAAATTTCAAGAGCGTTGAGGTTCGAGGACATTCAAAATATTTTGTTCAAACCCGAAACACGCACATACAGTGATACAAACTCGTAATCGTACTCCACCGTGCAAATCTCTTTTCCCTTATTTTGAAAGTCGAAAACAAGGTTTCGGAACATTCTATTTAGATGAAGTCATTGTGCCATGTGAGAGTTAAAAGGTTTGCTATCTGTTTTCAGAGTAATGGTTTTTATTTTTCTAAGAATTGAGAAGTATATGCGGATGTATGAAAATTGACTCAAACTCATAATCGTACTCTGGTTGAAATTTCAACTCGATTCATAAAGCGTTAATCAATTTCAGGATTCCATCATTAGTATGGTATCCCTTGTTCATTGCAACTTTCTTTAGCTGTCTGTAGTCGTTATCTACGAGTTTTTTGGTGCATTCGGAAGGAATATTCATCCATTTTTTGATCAAGTGGTTTTAAAAATCGTTATTTTTAGAAATTTGATGATTTCTAAATTTCCTACACAGATGACTCTCATATTTTGTAACTGGGATTGGTGCTGGGAGATTGGGAACAAGTATCAATAACTTTTGAGCAATTATAATGTAACCATGTGCGAACTATATGTGACATGTGCTTAGGGTCATCGTCTTGGTAAAACTTGAATCCTCGATTCAATCTCATTTTGTTCACACTTTGCTACATGTTTTTCTTTGGTATGTACAGTTAAACATTCTGACCCAATACACCATCGATGGAAACCAAATTACCCCCTACATGCACCCTCATACCATCCCTCCACCACCAACATGTTTATACGTTGCTTTCAGATTTTTATGCTCAATTCATTGTTCGGCTTCCTCGATACGAAACGACAATCATCAGAGTCAAAAATATTAAATTTCGACTCACCTACGGGAATAACATCTTCCTAGTAAGACATTGGTGTGTTTCATGCTGTTTGAAAAAAATGGAAATTGGAGTTAATGATTTATTTTACCGTTGAACGGTTTTTCCGTCTGTGCTCGGACATTCAAGATGTTCTTCCTCGGCACATTACAAACTTTTTTTTTGTTCAATTTGATTTTCATCGATGGTGTATTGGATCAGAATGTTTACTTAAACATCCTAAAGAAAAACATGTAGCAAAGTGTGAACAAAATGAGATTGAATCGATGATTCAAGTTTTTCCAAGACAATGACCCTAAGTATAAGTCACATATAGTTCGCACATGGTTACATTATAATTGCTCAAAAGTTATTGATACTTCTCCCCAAACTCCCACCATCAATCCCAGTTAAATAATATGGAAGTTATCTGTGTAGGATATTTAGAAACCATCAAATTTTCAAAAACAACGATTATAAAATCCACTTGATCAAAAAATGGATGAATATTCCTTCAGAATACACCAAAAAACTCGTAGATAACGGCTAAAGACAGCTAAAGATAGTTGCAATGAACAAGGGATACCATACTAATAATGGAATCCTGAAATTGATTAACGCTTCATGAATCGAGTTGAAATTTCAACCAGAGTACGAGTATGAGTTTGAGTCAATTTCCCTACATTCGCACATACTTCTCAATTCTTAGAAAAATAAAAACCATTACTCTGAAAACAGATAGCAAACTTTTTAACTCTCACATGACACTATGACTTTATCTAAATAGAATGTTCCGAAACCTTGTTTTCGACTTTCAAAAGAAGGGAAAAGAGATTTGCACGGTGGAGTACGATTACGAGTTTGTATCACTGTATGTTCTTAAGCTCCGGTCTAGAGTCTTTAAATGCGCGCTGATGACATTATATTTATTTATTTTTTCTCCTCGAAGGCAGGCCCAATAATGGGAATTGCAAAAATCTTTGCACTCCGATCTAACATAAACAATGTTGACGGAGGAAAAATTACCGAAAAAACGAATGTCAATGTTCATCTCTCACCCCCAGGGAAGTCCTTTCGATGGTAATCTAACCATAGCAGCCGACCATATTTTACCACATTTTATTCTCACCCTGGAGCTGGACCCACGTTGTGCCCACGTCAAATGGCTTCATTCCCGAGCTTTCCGACAGAAAATCACACCGATTCACTGTCAGGTCAAAAAGTCATTCTGGTTTTGGGTTCATTTACATACACTTGACATCGTAATGAAGCGGCCGCTGCACAAAAGGGTGACCACCACAAAAATATTCTCTTCCACCCCTCCGCTTCCCAGCAGCCGGACTTCCCACCACACAAATGTCACACAATCCCGACAATAGAACCCGCTCCGGTCACTCCGGTGCTGGACAGAAGGCACGCTGAAGGACTCTCCGGGTTGGGATGGAAGAGATGCGGTAACGAGCAAATAGAAAGCGGCATGCAACTGACCGCTGAGTTCACCCATCCTTACCATGCCACGAAAGGGCAGGTAGCTACTTTCTACTGAGCTGCTAATTGGAGCGTCCATGCCGTCCACGTCGTCGGGGTCGTCATTGCTGTCGACATCGTACGCGCCTTTTGCGACAGCCAGGCGGAAAAAGTCATTAAAATCACATTCCTATTGCTCAACTGGTGTCTCATAAGTGCCTTCAAGTGCAAATTTAACTGGCATGTCAGCCGGTGTTAAATTGTAATTAGTGCGAAAAACGGACACCTTCTTCGATGGGTTGCGTGTGTCTCCGAGGTCTCGTCCTCGATCCTTTTTCTTTCTTTCTATAAGTTGATTATGAAATTTCGGCAAATAAGTCAAACATTTAATCCTCCATAAAACACAGTTTGCGTAACTTGGCAATGACAAGTGTGCGCCTTTTTATTCTCTCCTCTTGATCCTTATCAAAAAACCCATTATAAAATAAATAATGTGCGAACTCTCGGTTGGCACCACCAGACTTGGAGCGGACTCCACTATCTGTGTCTATTCGGTATTTTTTGCCCCGAGACCTCACCAAGGGAGCCCCCAGAGGTGTAAGTATTTCATCGTTCACCCCAACGGGGCGTCATCCGTTTTGCCTTCTAATGTACACATACACACACAAACACATAGGGTGACTGCTTCAAGTGTGAAACAAATCCCCGCGGGTAGACTTTTGGACTATCTTTTTTTTTTAGTTGGTCCATCTCCGGGAGGTGGCCCAGAGTGTCAACTTCCTTCTGCCGGGAGCCCCGTTTCGGTTGGTGGGAATTTATGCGACTGGGTGTCGTCACAACAGTTGGTCACAGTCACAGGCCCAGCACCGATTTCGTCCCCGAGTATGGGGATTTACTGTGTGTACACATTATGAAATGGGCACAACATCATCCACATCAGACACAATCTCGCAAACGTTCGTCCTTGGTTGGCAGAACAGTACGAAGGGAATTCATGGTCTCTCGTTGCTTCCAGTGGAGCTCCTGTTGAAAGTCGTAGTGGCATTGGCTAATTTTAGACGAACCCAATTTGGTAAGATATAATTTAAATAACGTCATTATCAATTTTAGGGAAAACAGCTGGAACAAGAGGTCACGAGATAAGCGTGGGTAATCATTGAAAATAAAACATAGATTAAGTTTGAGAAGACTTTATACTCTGTGGCTGCTATTCATAATTGACTCCAACTATTGAAATCATACACTTATTGGTACTTGTGCCATTGATTTGGACATCCAATCAGCCGTAATGTTGGCAACGTCTGTACAATCACTTATTTTGACGAAAAGGGTAATATCAATATAATACTAGCTACTGACCCTATATCATGATTCTACCGGAATTATCAGTTATCAAAGTACGCCCTGAATGTATGAATGCCTGAATGTTCTTGATTTTTTAGGATTTAAATATTCTAACAGTTCATGAAACGATTTTTAGGAATTTCAAACGTCAAAATTGTATGTTGTCGAATGTTTTTTACGAAGCAATTTCACGCCAAATCAGCCAGTCATTACCCCGACCCCCAACAATTTGTTTTGAAACTTTTGCACACATAGTGACAGCTACTCAAAATCATAATTTGAATTATCAAATTACGGCTTAAAAACTCTTTCAATTCTTTAAACATTCACTCATCACTATAACGTGTCGGACTCACCAAAATAGAGATATGCATTTTTAAAAAGTAATCTGAAAATTGAAATTCAAACATGAAAAACTATAGGGGAAGTGGGGGCATAGTGGTCACCCTAAGGAATATGCCCATTTCCAGCGCCCACATATCGATTTAATTCCCGTTTATCGAAGAACATTATAGTTAAACTCATTATTCTTCAAGATAGCAAACGGCTTTTACTATAAAAATTCAGAATATTACACTTTTCATTATTAGAAAAAAAAAGTGAAAAATCGAACTTATTTTTTGCTTGGCGGTAAAGGGGCAAAGTGGTCACCCGCACATATCAAGCTAAATGGGATAGATTTACGGGTTTTTTTCGTCAAAATTTGTTCAAATCCTAGAGTCTCAATTTAAATTTTCTCTTGCATACAAAAACGTAGTAAGAAACACATAACGTTCCGCAAAATCAGTCTGTACGAATAGTCGAAGACGGTGTTAGAATAAAATAATGAGGCTTAGTTTAGTTGGAGTGGCATATTTATCCAGGGTCAAAGCCACAAAAGGATCTTCTTCAAGAACAGAAGGTGGGGGCCTCCGTAGCCGCATTGGTTGCGCGTTCGCTTAGTAAGCGATCGATCGTGAGTTCGAAACTCAGGGCCCTCATTGACCATCTTTGTGTTGTTACAGAATAACTACGTCCACGCAACAATCATCAGCGATAGAGATCGATCCACGGTCGAAATATGATCGATTCATCCATACACTGCTCTGCTCTGCAAGACACATCGGGCTGCTGTTCTATAAATAACTCAACAATGATCAATCAACTGTCTCCGCTGTCCGGTCTAACTGGATAATGGAAGAACAGATAGAAAACTCTTACGCCTAAATGGCTGCTACTGTGTAAATGTGTACTATATGGAATGGTATAGAAGGGAATACTCTAACGCCGAAAAATGGCAACTGTGTAATGTACTAATTATAGATATGATAAATATGTGACATGTACACGATTAAAATTCGGCTCTGTTACAGCTAAAATGCCAATGAGCCTAAAATAAATAAAAGGGACAAAAAAAAAAAGAACAGAAGGTGATGATATGTATCAGCTTTAGTAAGCAGAACATTGTAAGTTGTTATTCATCTATGACCACTTTTCCCCCAAGCATGAGAATAATTTCTATGCTAATTAATCGCTGAGATTAAACAAAATATCTGTTCACCTCTCCTAGAATATGTTAAAAGTCGTCCAAACTGATGATTTGACCATCAAATCAGATTGAATAAACTAAAGAGAGAGATTTTGACATGCGACAACTCTACTGAAGTACAGGGTGACTCGAAAGTCATTAAATTCTTCAAACATAAGGTGACTATCAATACGGCATTAATAGTCAATAATTATACTACCAAACAAGCAGGTGACCACTTGCCCCCAATGACCAATTTGCCCCCACTACCCCTATGTAACGTGTTATCCTCGGAATAACTCTTCTCGAGATTTATCCAATTTAGGGGTTTCAGGATATAAAAGTTTATAATATTAAATTGAATATTTCAGTTATATTTTTAAAGTTGTATTCAAAATGTATTTTTTTTAAAGTGATCTGTGTTTTTGGTTTAAAAAATATTTTCGTCATAGTTTTTTTTTTCAGCATTAAATTTCCAAGTCCAATTTTGAAGCATAATTTCAGATTGAGTTTCATTGATTGGTTTAGTTATTATTGACGATGTTCATTGTATCTACGTTCAGTTAACAAAGCAAACATCTATATCTATAAAAATGGAGTTCTGTCTGTCTGTCTGATTCTTATGGACTCGCAAACTACTGAACCGATCGACATGCAAATTGGTATGCAGTGGTTTTTGGGTCGGGGAAGGTTCTTATGATACTTCGAGACCCCTCCCCCTGTCGAAGGGGAGCTGCCATACAAATGAAACACAAATTTGTACATTACTCGAGAATTAATCAAGCGAACGGAACCAAATTTGGCATGTGGATATTTTAGGGTGCAATGAATGTTTCTATGATAATTAGACACTTCTCCCCCTTCTTTAAGGGGGGGGCTACCAAACAAATTTCTGCATAACTCGAAAACTAATCATGCAAATTGAGTCAAATTTGACATGTGAAGGTTTTAGGGGGCAAGACACGTTTCTATGGTGAGTAGACATTCCTCCCCCCTCTCTAAGAGGGGGGGGGGGTTGCCATACAAATCAAGCATAAATTTCTGAATAACTCAAGAACTTATCAAGTAAACAGAACCAAATTTGGCATGTTGAGGTTTTAGGAGACAAGAATCGTTTCTTAGGTGGTTTGACACTCCTCCCCGGAGGGGTCTGAATAACTCGAGAACTAATCAAGCAAATTGAATGATTTTGTATATAGAGGTTTTAGGGATCGATAAACGTTTCTATGGTTGTTCGACACTCCTCCCCCTTCTTCTGATAAATGGATTTTAATGTGATAAAACTTACTCCTATAGCTTCTTCTATCTATATAAATAAAAATGGATCGCCGAATGTGTTAATAACTTCAGACGTCTTGTAAAGCTTGGCACACTCAATCTGCTATCGAAAGTCGGAATTGCGGAACCTAATTCTCAACGAGACTGCTTCGCGGATCTTGATAGCGAGTATTCTGTAAGTGGTAAATCAGTGTTACGAATTCCTTCGAAGATTCAGAGACGACAAAGATCGCTTGCAAGTCTGAACCCAATAGAACCAACATTAACGATTGTGGTAGCCAGGAGAACAGAACAATACGAGTCATTGTAAGACAGTGTAGTTACATATTCCACCGGAAGTTGTAGGAGGACAGGGATTGACTAGTAGAACACAGTTATTTATGAAAAATGCAAATCCAAAATGGCCGTCACCACAAAATGACAGAGAACATATTTTCTCAAAACCCCATCAATATGGGTATCAAATAAAAGGACTTGACTAGTAGAACATAGTTATACATGGAAATGCAAATCCAAAATGACCGCCACAACAAAATGGCAGATTACATATTTTCTCAGAACCCAATCAATATGGGTATCAAATAAAAGAACTTAACTAGTATAACAAAGTTATATATGAGAAACTCAAATCCAAAATGGCCGCCACAACAAAATGGCGATATATATCTTTTTTCCAAAACCTAATCAAAATGTGTATCAAATGAAAGATCTTGACTAGTAGAACACAGTTAATCATGAGGAATGCAAATCCAAAATGGCCGCCACAACAAAATGGCAGATTACATATTTCCTCAAAACCCCATCAATACGGGTATCACATGAAAGGGCTTAACTAGTAGAACACAGTTATTTATGAAAAATACAAATCCAAGATGGCCGCTGTTACAAAACAATCAATAACTTTTTTAAATGGTTTCATTCAACTTGACCTGTTCGTATGTATGTTTGTTTGTCTGTAGGGTCGTTTCACATTAATAGAAATTTGACCCCGTTCCTTTTAATTTATTGATCTGGAATTTGGAACAAACCTTAATCTCTGCTGGCATTATAATACTGTGTATTTCATTATCTTGAAAAAATCCAATTTGGCCGCCGGTAAAAAATGGGTTGACTTGGAGAACACACTACATTATGAACAAAATAAATTCAAAAAGGTGTATGTACTTTTTTGTAAACCCCTCAATATTGGTATCGAATGAAATGATTTGACTAATAGAATACAGTAGACCATCAGAATATTCCGAAGAAAATTAGGTAAGAAATAAAAATTTAAATAAATGTTCAATGGTTTTATTTTAGAAAAATATACTAATCATATAGATAATGCTTAGAAGACGCAACGCGAGATAAGACATAACACTTATTGTTCTTATTGTTACCTGTTCTCGGACACTGTCCCGCAGATGGGCAGCTTCGCGCCCGAAACCGCTCGACATAAGGCAAATTTTAATTCGTTCAATAAAGTAAGAACAATAAGTGTTATGTCTTGTCTCGCGTCGCGTCTTATAAGTGTCGTGAAGTTCTAACGCTGCACAGCAATTAAAAAGTGAAATACAGATAATGTACTAAACACTAGAAAATTAAAAAAAAGTAAAAAAAACTTTTTAAGTTAAACGGTTTAATGTACTAAAAGCTAGAAAATAATTGGGCGAGTGGCAGTTATGAGTTATCACATCCCTTCCTGGAGGCGATCTGGCGTAGTGGTAACATCCATGCCTCACACGCTAAAGGTCACGAGTTCAATTCTCACTCCCGACATTCTTCCAAAATGGAAGTTAAAGTGACGAACCAGCCAAATGAGTTCAAAGTCACTATAATAGAGATACTCAACTCTCCCTAACTCGATATCTGTCAACTCTCCCTAACTCGATATCCAAAGGGACCATCGAGTTAGGGAGGTATCAAGACACAGAACATTTTTTCCTAATTTTTTTTATGTCTTAAATTGTCATATATTAGGGTAAGTGTCCCAATTATGGTATTAATTTGAATTTTTGATTCATTCCCTTAAAGTGAAAAAACACCTTTCTCATGTAAAAAAAATATTTTTTCCATAATCTTTCAGGAGGTGATAGACGGTTATATTTCACGAAAAAAATCCTTCTACGCATATGTTAGAATTTCAACGATGACAGACTTTTAGAACTTTTTCTTTGTTTCGGATTCTGTTGGCTCAAACTGACTCTACATTGAAAAGTATGCTACGTAATCCGATTTTGTTGCTTTCATTTGAAAGATGAGAAAATTTAGTACAGGATATAGTAGTGGAACATCTAAATTAGTGGATTAAAATAACATTTTTGAAGTGGAAAATTTAAAAGTTTTTTTTTATTTGTAATTATTAATTTTATCCTAAAAATTCATACTAAACTTGATTGTTTCTATCAATTAAATTAAAGCTCTCTAACCTCTCTACAATTTGTTCTTTGACGCCCGACTTCTATCTCTCTTAATTTCGCTGCAATATCGATATAAACAATTCCTGATGAAGATTAAATCAAAATCTTCAAAAATCGCGATTTTTAACCCACTGTACTTATAAAAGCCACTTAAATTTCACCTTAATGCTGAAAGGTTAATTTTTTTTCTTGAAATTATTCATATTTGAATTATAAAAAAAACTTTTTTTTCAAACTGTATACAATCGAGTCCTAAATTTTACATAATCGAATCATATATAATCGAGTTTGTATATAATCGAGTCCGACTTTCACGAGGCACTAGGTTAACAAAGAAAATATTGATTAAGTATGTTACTCAAACTGAATTGTAACGATCATGCAGGAACTGTTCAATCACAAAGAAATGTTCGAATAGTTTCACAGGAACATTTTCAGTTGATTTCAATATTCCGGACATATTCTTCAGGTTTGATTTAACGTTCGAATTAGCATCTCAATAGAACTATTTACTATCTTCAGCGTTTTTCTCAGGTTTTTCAACACTTTCTAGTATATCGGTATCTGGCATCAGATCACAGCAAATCACGTTTTGGTCCTTTTTGCACTAATTATTAAAAGACATTGAGCAATCGAACGGTATTGTACCGTCGACATCGCTCACGACACATTAATTATGCCAGCAGAATATCACTCCCGTCCATGTTGGTTGTGCTTTAAAGTTAGCATTTCCCAGTTTCTGGACAAATTCTCAAGCCATATCCCGAAGAATAGAAGAGGGGTAAATTATTTTGTCTAGCTTGACAAGACAAAAATTCATTGCTTCTCGATTCTGACCAACCTTATATGCTTTTGGTCTAGATACAATTTTCCATTCCGATTCCATTTTTACTTTAGTTTGAGTAGTGTTGATACCGCACTTTGTGCAATACTGAAATTATTTGCACCTTCAGACCCCTTCCGTCCATATTTTTCGACCTGCTCGATGATGCTCAAACCTTGCGCAATGGTTAGCGTTTTGATTGTTCGCTTGAAAGGTTTCTCGTGGTTTTCCATACTTGAAAAGAAATTGTTTGATGACACGAACACTCCGTCTTCACTTTCAAGGGCAATTGAAATCTGAGGGAATAACGCACAAAAACATGTACGCGAAAATCAATCGAGTTAGGGAGGTGAAAATCCATGGAAAAATGAATCAAAACACATCGAGTAAGAGAGGCATCGAGTTAGGGAGGTATCGTGTTATGGAGAGAAGAATGCTTGTAAAATCGAAGGTGCCATGAAATTCATCGAGTTAGGGAAAATATCGAGATACAGAACATCAAGTTAGGGAGAGTTGACTTATATATATATATATATATATATATATATATATATATATATATATATATATAGGAAATGATGTCTTTAAAGGAGGGAAGGTTGTGAAGCTAAATACTGTGGTCGAGTAATTAGCAGTATTGCTGAAAATATTACAGAAGATGGATTCAAATTCCAAAACCGAGGTTCCATTTATCAGTGGAAAAATCTTCTGATACATATACAAGTAAAGCTCTATTCACTTAGAATCCCATCCCTTCCTTCATTAATCTAGGGCAATGATTAGACTAAAGTTAAATCGTGGGGCACAACGGATTTCCATTATTCACTGTTAGTTGTTTCATCATATGCCCACGATTTTATTTTAGTCTCATTAGATTAATGAAGGAAGGGATATGATAACTCATAACTGCTACTTGCCTAATTATTTTCTAGCTTTTAGTACATTAAACCGTTTAACTTAAAAAGTTTTTGTTTTAACGGTGAAATCCACATATGAGCCTTGGAATCCTGTTCATCGCAGCAGAACTGGTTCCGTGTGCGGGTTGTTTTGATGAACAATTCATAAAATCCATCAATTAAATTTCAGAAACCCGATGTACCTTTGTAGTTACAATCCTCATTTTTAATCAGTAAAGCATGTGAACATGTGAATAATTCGAAGAATGAAGTCCATTCATATCTTTAGGTGTAAAGAGCCGTATCTCAAGGTGGTCGACTTAACCTACCTTAGCTCTTCAGACTTTTCTAGCAACATGCTCTTTTATTGACTCATCGTCTGTGCAACGGTCTAGAATGACACTCGGGCTCGGAAGCCCTTTCAAAATTCTCGCTAGAAATATTCAGTTTGACGTTTAGATCCGATTTGCTATTGGTTCGGAGTCTGGATACAATGTTACCCAGATGCCCTTTGATAGCTGATCATAAAATAAAATTGTTTTCAGATATTTCATATATATATATATTTGTGCGACAATTTATTTATAATTTGAAAAATTACAATAGTTATCTATGTTATTTTATGTGTTTCCTTCGGCTGAAGCAAAATGAGACTGTGAAAAAGTAACATCCATTCCTCTGTCTCGTTAAAAGGAATTCAAATCGCCTATTTGCGCCACATATTCCTATCCAAATCAGATGTAAACTACTTCAAGAAACTCCTAACCCCTAACTGTCTCCTAACCCATAAATGCCACGCCGATCTGCGAAGGATTTCTCGGATAGGAGAAGATGCTCACGGATACTGAAACCGTGTCGCAGCCGGGGAAGAAAGGTGAAGAGATACATAAACATTTAATATCTTTTACAACCTTTGATAGGAGAGTACATAAGAGGATATAAAATTTATTTTAATGAGTTTTTATATTTATATCTTTTTCCGTCATTTCCGTTTTCTTCCGGCGTCCGGCGGTCCTCGGCTCGGCTCGGCGATAGATTTTGGACACGATGGCAGAAGAGATTCGAGTGTGTCTCGTGGCACAGAAGCACAAGAAATGAGGCACCTCTCCGCCCATAAAAATGAAAGCCTATAAAAAGTGTCGCACAAACACAGCAACAATAACGGGTTGCACACATATATGAGTGAAAACGTTGGAAAGTGTACAACAATCGACGACCTTCCGGTTTGGCCGAGACGAAATCTTTTGGTTCCTGTTCATGTTCCTGTCTCACCTCCCCCCGAATGGGGCTTTAATTCGGCAAGGAGCCGAACAAATCGGTATAAATTGAGATACAATTATATCTACAGCCCATTTGTTGATGTTTTTGCCTCCTGCGAGGCGGCACAGAATAGAGTTTTAATCGCTTCGAGAAAGTTTGTCCAAATTTATCACGTACTCTCGGAGCGACACATTACAAGTTTTATTGCCGTTTTAATTATCTTCAAACTGGAGAAAGAGTCATAAAACGAACGGAGGAAAACTCAACCGAGTGGAAATGGACAATTGTTCGGTTTGGGATATGAGAGGCGCTGATAGAACACGGCCAAAAGCTATCGCTTTTCGGAGGAGAGACTAGGTAGCGCGCCGTTATCCCCATTTGATGATGTCTTTGATCACATGTCTCGACTTTATTTTCCCATCATCCGAGTGACTCAAATTTATCGCTTCGCTCCTTATTAATTCGCCATTCATAGTTACAGCATGTTTTGCATTCATAGCACGAATGCACAAGTACTGAGCAAGAGATGTGGCGGGAAAATCTGATTTATTGCAATTTATTCTGCATAAATCGAGCTCGTGATCTCGTGAGCTGAAATAAAAACAATCATAAATTTCATTTCGCACTAACTGTCGGTTTTTTTTTCCACTCGGTACTCCTCCGCCCAACTGGGAAGTGCGCAAAGAGCGCAGCTCCCGACTCGCGATCGGGAATGGACCACAAATGGAAAAACAACCGATGATGAAGAGAAGAAAAAGCAACAAGACGAACTCCGAATGTTTAGTTTTTTTGATTGTCGCGAGAAAACTATTCAAGTGGTTTTTATTCTTCATGCCACATGCAGTGCGCTGGAGCCTCAAAAGGATCCGGGGAAATACTTCCCAAAGAAGGTGATGATCAAGATGAACATTCAAGGAAATTATATCTTTGAAGGAAGGAAGGTTGTGAATACTGTGGTCGAGTAATTAGCAGTATTGCTGAAAATATTACAGAAGATGGATTCAAATTCCAAAACCGAGGTTCCATTTATCAGTGGAAAAATCTTCTGATACATACACAAGTAAAGCTCTATTCACTTAGAATATAGAGTCAGTACTCATTTCATTACAGTACGTCTAGTCCTCGATTCTTTTGACATAATCTTGTTTCGATTTTTGTTCTTCACTCTGTGATTTCATTATGATCTGTTCATTTTTTCAAAAGCTGTACTCAATGGAAGCCGAGAGAATTGATTCGTGAAAGCTACACCCAAAATTGATTTTTAGCTCATGTTTTGTCATCCCGATTTATGACATTAAATGAGACATAAGATAACAGAAAATGTCATGACTCACAAATACTGGTAAGCATTTGTATAATATGCATGGTACAGCAATATAAGATTAAAACGAGCGAGCGAAACAAAAGACAAATAAGCTTTCCGCATACTTTGCCACATACACGGCCCAGACCGAGATGGATATGGTTCTCCTTCATACGCTCCTTTTTTACTCTTAGAAAACACTTCTCGACTTCATTTTATAATCAGATGTAATATTATCACGTATTTGCTGAACAACTGCTGAAGCATCATTAGCCATGTGGATAGCATGGTCGTCGTATGGACTTTTTTTTTGGCACAATCCCAAATGAAAGAGAAAAGAAAACAGAAAGAGATGTATGCACGCATACATACAAACCATTTTTAAGCTTTTAAAACAGCTCATTATTTGCGCATTTGACTCTCCAGCACACTAAATGGCATCATTTCTCCCGAGACTAGTTTGGGTGTAGAAATTGGATACTTCGGCAAATACAATGGGTATTCCTTAACTTCTGATTCACTTGGCCGATTGTCAATATCTAACACACTAACTGAAGGTATTCAAATGAATTTTGTATGAAAATACTTAATTGCTCATCAAACCTCTACTCTAATGCAAAATCTTTTAAAATTATATTATTTGTATGTGGTTTTTGAGGTATTGCAACCTAAGTGACCAAAACGTGTGGTCACTACACACTCTACATGATTTCAGAGAAACTGGGCTTTAGTGCTATAGGTAGTTGTTCATGTAAAATTGGAAATTCAGAAAGGTTAAATTTTTTGTGCTTGATGCATTTTTTCCAATTGCCATTTTACCATTTTAATACTTTTCATTCTCTGTGAAGAGAATGAAAACTATCTTAGCATTTCGAAAATTTCAAAATTTCAAGAATAGAATAAACGTGATCCCCAACATGCCAACAGTCTGTTGTTCTATTTACCATCAAAAATGGTTTATTACCAAATGTTTGTGTCCATTTTCAATCCCTGAACATTAACATTTTCAAATGAACATTAAAAATTCTGATGAACATTTTCAAATGAACATTAAAAATTCTGAACAAAAAGAGTATGAATAGTCTATTCAATTACCAACAAGTCATTGATACATCGTAAAATGGGCTCTTATACAGGTAAATTTTTTTTCAACAACAACTTTTTCATGTCTTCTTTGAAAAATTACTACTAATGTTTAACTCGTAATATTTTGGTGTGTAGATTATCACGATTGACATATTCTGCAAACTTCCTTGTATTTAGCAACATGCCATGAACATGTTAAACGAGAGTATTTTCACACAAAAATGTTACGAGTAAATAATTATTTTTTTCAGAAGTCCTCATACAAAAATGTCATATATTCCAGAAACCATAAAAGATAGAACGAAATTAGGATTAGTCGTATTTTTTCCAAGAAACATGGAAAAATGGTTGCTAGTAGTTTCCCTGTAAAAGTGCACATCTTTCGATGTATGAATGACTTGTTCGATATTGTAAGCGATATTTATATAATACTAGCTGACCCGGCATACTTCGTCCCGCCCAAAATTTATTTTTCGTTATCAAATCCACGTTTTCTTACTAAGTGCACGTTCATCGGTTCAATCGCAGAACTGTTCTTTGATTGATCTTCTAATCTACCCTTTACAATTAATTTTTACTATAAAATTTCTATACCTCTACACCTTCTACAAAAACTCGACCTTATAATATCAGATTATTTTCAGACACAATTCTCGTGCAAGATTTTTCATCCACTTACAAATAACATGTTTCTCCGAAACATGGAATAAATTTTTAATACTGAAAATATGATAGAACGAAGGCACCCCTAAATCGGACAATTACTTCCTCGAGTTTTGCTCTTATCAACACTTTTGACGATCCATTTTTATTTATATAGATAGAAGACGATATAGGAGTGCGTTTTATCACATTGAAATCCATTTCCACTTTCGAACGAAGATCTATTTCGTTACCGCAAACATCAAATGGACTAACAACGCTTGTCAATATGTAATTGTAGAACACACGCGAATTTAATTTTTCGAATTTTTCCATTTTCCTTCAGAGTTTTCCGAAAATTTTCAATTGTCATGTTCGGTTGGAATATGTTTGGTTGAAATATGTGCATTATTTTTATGGAACACCTCTTCTTTCCAGAGGAGGAAGGGGCGTCATACCATCATAGAAGCATTTCTCATACTCAAAAACTCTCCCATCTCATGTTTGACTCCAGTTGCTTGATTAGTTCTCGAGTTATGCAGAAGTTTGTGTTTCATTTGTATGGCAGGCCTCATGTCCTTAGAATGGGGGTTGATGTGTCGAACTACCACAGAAACGTTTCGTGCCCCTAAAACCTCCACATGCCAAATATGGCTCAATTTGCTAGATTATTTCTCGAGTTATACAGAAATTTGTGTTTCATTTGCATGGGAGTGTGTTTCTTGTCCCCTAAAACCCCCACATGCCAAATTTGGTTCCGTTTACTTGATTAGTTTTCGAGTTATGCAGAAATTTGTCTTTCATTTGTATGGTAGCTCTCCCTTAGAAAGGGGGATGGAATGTCTAACCACCGTAAAATTTTGTTTCATTTGCTTGATTAAATCTCGAGTTATGCAGAGATTTGTGTTTCATTTGTTTGGCAAAACCACCCCCCCCCCTTTTAGAGAGGGGGTGGAGTGTCTAACCACCATAGAAACATTTATTACACCCTAAAACGTCCAAACGCCGGATTTGGGTTCGTTTGCTTGATTAATTCTCGAGTTATAAAGAAATTTGTGTTTCGTTTGTATGGCAGGCCTCATGTCCTTAGAATGGGGGTTGATGTGTCGAACTACCACAGAAACGTTTCGTGCCCCTAAAACCTCCACATGCCAAATATGGCTCAATTTGCTAGATTATTTCTCGAGTTATACAGAAATTTGTGTTTCATTTGCATGGGAGTGTGTTTCTTGTCCCCTAAAACCCCCACATGCCAAATTTGGTTCCGTTTACTTGATTAGTTTTCGAGTTATGCAGAAATTTGTCTTTCATTTGTATGGTAGCTCTCCCTTAGAAAGGGGGATGGAATGTCTAACCACCGTAAAATTTTGTTTCATTTGCTTGATTAAATCTCGAGTTATGCAGAGATTTGTGTTTCATTTGTTTGGCAAAACCACCCCCCCCCCTTTTAGAGAGGGGGTGGAGTGTCTAACCACCATAGAAACATTTATTACACCCTAAAACGTCCAAACGCCGGATTTGGGTTCGTTTGCTTGATTAATTCTCGAGTTATAAAGAAATTTGTGTTTCGTTTGTATGGCAGCCCCCCCCCTTAAAGAGGGAGGGGGAGTGTCTACCCAACAAAGAAACATTTATTGCATCCTAAAACCTCCACATGCCGAATTTGATTCCGTTTGCTTGATTAATTCTCGAGTAATGCTGAAATTTGTGTTTCAATTGTATGTCAGCCTAGACCACCCCCAGACAGAGGGGGGAAGGGTCTCGAACTATAGTAAAAACCTTCCCCGGCTCCAAAAACCCCTACATACCAATTTTTACGTCGATCGGTTCAGTAGTTTCCGAGTCCATAAGACAGAAATGTATTTTTATATATAAAGATTTTTGAAAAATTTAGAATATGCGTAAGAATAGACTGAATTCAAAAAAAAAGACTGAAACAAAATATTTCAGTCTATTTTTTTTTTATTTTGGTGTTTAAACAATTTAAACAATTTCCTACATTTCATTCTTTGACGTGAATCTCGTAGGTGTTCTAGTTTCTGAGCTACAATTTTTTTGTAAAAATATACAAAAAAAAACATTGCCCCTTTTCAAAAATTTCATTATGATCTTTTATTTCTCAAAAATTAGGCTTGATGGTGCTCGAAGAAAATTAATTCATGGAAACTGGAGATTTGCCACAATTGTTTTTTTTATTTTCCCGAATATACTCAAAATTTCATCAAAAAAGTTGTTCTTTCATATATCATATATAAGAAATTTTGCAGCCGGCAATTTATAAAGTCGGTTACACAGTGCGCCAAAATGGATAAATAATGGACAAAAAAGTATTTAGAAAGAATGATTTTTTTTAAATTGCTGAAATAATTGTTTATAGACTCGATTTTATGGAAGAACACATAATTCAAATGTGTACGGCAAAATTTTGCTAAATGCTACCGTTTCTGAGATACAGCGATTTGAAAGTCATTTTTGAATGCGTTTCAAGTCTTTTTAGCCTGGATATAAATTTTCCTAGAAAAGAACGAATTTCATTATATATTTTATTTTATTTTTCGAGCAGAATTTTCCCAGAAAATAATCGTTTGAATTGTTTTGGATGTTGCAGCGCATAACAAATGTTACTTATTGACGAATTTCATGCCATCTCGACTGGCCATTGGCAGCGATATCTTAGATTATAGTGAAACGTTGTGTGGCGTAAAGACATTGATCATTTAATCAACCTTACATACTTGAACTATTCGAAAAAGGGTTAGACTACTTTTTGGAATGAGCCAAAGTTTTATTATTTTTTTTACAAAAACATAAAACTCAGAAACTATAATACCTACATGGTCAAACAATGAAACGAAGAAGATTATTTCATAAACTTTCACAAAAAAACCAATATTTTTTTTTAAAGGTGTTTCACTAAAAAGTATGCAAAGTTGCTTAATAACCAATGTCTTTACACCCACAACGTTGCACTGGCCTTTTGAGATGGTGCTGCCAACTCCTGAGATGAGTTGGCATGAAATCCGTCGATTGCAAAGTGGATCAATATGAAAATGCTGGACCAAAATATTATAAGTTTATGAAATAAGAAAATCACGAAAGAAAAGCAATCAACTTGTGAAATATGTTTGAATCGCTTAAAGACAAATATGTACAGATCGAAAATAGTAACTTGATGTGTAAAGGACTCGAAAACTAAAAAAAAAAAAAAGATTTGTAATCATGTATATTCTCAACAAAACCTTCTATCATAAAAATTAAAAAATAACCACATCGCCTTATTAATTTAACTATTCCAGTTGAAAATTATCTATTCTTTTGAGAAAATTTACTTCTAGCCTCAAAAGACATGAAAAACATCCTAAAATGACCAAAAGTGGATAGTTTTCAGTCAATTTTATTTTAAAATCACTGTATCTCAGAAACGATAGCAGTTAGCAAAATTTTTACCGCACACATCTTCGACTGCAAAGTATTTTTCTATCTATATATATATATATATATATATATATATATATATATATATATGTAAAAATGGATTTCTGTCTGTCTGTCTGATTCTTATGGACTCGGAAACTACTGAACCGATCGACATTAAAATTGGTATGTAGGAGCTTTTTGGGGCCGGGGAAGGTTTTCATGATAGTTTGAGACCCCTCCCCCACTCTAAAGGAGGGCTATCATACAAATAAAACACAAATGTCTACATTACTCGAGAAATAATCAAGCAAATGCAAACAAATTTGGCATGTGGAAGTTTTAGGGTGCAACAAATGTTTTTACGGTGGTTAGATACTCCGCCCCCTCTTCTAGGGTTGGGGGGGGGGGTTTCTACCATACACATGAAACAAAAATTACTGGACAATTAATCAAGCAAATGCAACCAAATTGAGTATCTGTAGGTCTTAAGGTGCAATAAATGATTCTATGGTGGTTAGACGCTCCACCCTTTCTCTAAGGGGGGGGGGGGGTCTGCCATACAAATGAAACACAAATTTCTGCATTATGCGAGAATTAATCAATCAAACAAAACCAAGTTTGGCCTGTGAAGATTTTAGGGGGCACGAAACGATTCTATAGTGAATAGACACTCCCTCTAAGGGGAGAAGAGGGGAGGGGCATGTCTCTAATCTATCATATTTTCTGTATCAAACATTCATTCCATGTAACGGAGAAACATGTGATTTACAAGTGGTTGAAAAATCTTGAACGTGAATTGTGTCTGAAAATAATCTGATATTATAATGATGAGTTTTGGTAGAAGTACTACGATTGTTTCAGGAAAAGGTTTATTCAACAGGGTCGATTAGAAGATCAATCAAAGAACAGTTCTGCGACTGGACTCATGAACTTGCGCTTAGTAAAAAAACGTGTATGTCTGAAGGTATTACGAACAAAATAACAGTAACAAAAAACAAATTTTGGGCGGGACGAAGTTTGCCGGGTCAGCTAGTACTTCTATAAAATCGGATCTAAAATGAATAATAAGAAACATTGAAACAATTTTCAAAATCCTACTTTTTTTGTCCACTGCAATAATTGATACCAAATTTTATATAAAAAAAACAAAAACAGCTTTTTGAGAAAATTGAGATTTAAGTGCTATTTTCGAAATGAAATTTAAAAAATAATTGTTAACAGTGCATATTTTCTCCATATAGCCCCAATAATAATCTACAATATTTCGGAAGACACCAAATCAACTAGAGTCAAAATGGCAAAGCGATCACGCAAATTGTCCTTTTTGGTCATACAGATTGCAATTGCTAAATTTGAGCCAAATGAAAAAAAAACAAAAAATAAATTGATGAAAAAAATCGTCACTTGCAGTGGAACAGCTTAAACGTAAACACCAAAAAACATAATCTTGTGATCACTAACTTTTAAAACAACCGTCAACGGTGAAAAATGGGTTTCTATCAAATTTTTGTTTCCATTTTCAAGCCCTTCAATTTCAGTCCATTCCCAATCCGGTTAAGTTCCACACGACAAACACTCGTGTTCAATCGATCCCGTAAATCCATTGTTGTTTTGTATTGTCCCTCTGAGAGCTACCACAACTTTCGTCATATTTCCCTACTTTCCATCGTAACCGCTTAATCTAGTTCCCGGACCTCCGAAACACAGTACCTCTCCTGGCAGGAAAGGAAACCATCAATATTTAGAACTTGTTTGTCTATTTGCAACTCTCGGCGGCTCCACTCTATCCAGCTGGCATTCTCTCGTAACGCCCGGTCACCCGTGGTTTGGCACACGGTTCTAAGCCCTCCCCTCCTCGCGTGAGGCTTTCTGTTCTGCTTTCTTCTGGCCGCTTGCCGTACGAAAGTGGACTTTCTTTTTTATATTGTTGCACTTCCGACTTGCATATCGTACATTTTTTGCCAGCCTTTTTTTCCGAACGACGACGACGACGCTTGGCTTGAGCTGTTTATGGGCGGCGTTGGACCATGAGTTTAGTAATTTTATGACCACTTTTTCCTCATCCACAACATCGAACAAAACGTTTTGCTGTTTTGTGGGGGGATGGGGAGGACGAGCGTAGATATCTGTCTTGGGTTTGTGTTTTGTTTTGTTTATCACACTTTCCATCGATTCGGATGAATTGAAAATGCTGTTTTTGATTAAGTTCCAAAAATGAAATTTTACGGCAGCGGGATACGGGATAGTTATCTTTGCTCCACAGTTGCGTTACTCGTACTCCGGAAGGCTTTCAGCACGTCCACATTATCGCTAAATTAGCGTATAAAATATAAAATTTTATTGCCACCTAAAATTGTTTGCCGACTGGTGGCGAGTGAAAAAAAAAACAATGGAACATACCCACATCCTCCCGTACACTTGCTCCCAGGGCTATCTCTCGTAACTGGGACTGGGAATAGAGTGTGAAGCTCATTTAGGGCTCTACTCACTCCATTACGACCCGTGCGTTGTGCCGTGCTGTGGGCGGACTGCAAGTGGCCTCTAGCACCTAACAAACCGGTTAGTGAAAGGGTAAAGGATGTAACAACCGACCGCGCTCACATCCGACCCGTTATCCTCGGGGCGATGGCGAGCCATTCGAGCTGCTACTGCAACTCCCAAATGGCCGATAATCCTTTTTCCGATTTTATTATAGCTCGCGCGCACACATACACACACATTTTCCACTTGAGTTCTCGCGTAAAAAAAATAACCCACCGGGGGGGAGAGAAGAGGGAACGGTACACGTATTTACGTACACGGGAGAATTGCTTGCCCAGTTTCCCGGATCTGAGGGCTCCCGTAGGCTATTTACTTACTTCGCATGAACGACCGGTGTGAGGTGGTAATCCTTTTAGTGAACTCAAACAGCACCAAACTCTGACGATTTTTGGGGAATATGAAGGTGAAGCGTGTTGTGGATTTATGAAGCGGAGTCAGCTCTATCTCAATGCAATTTAAAATGGTTGAGGAGTCAAGATGAAGGTTATTCATGGCTTTCTTAAGAAAAAAATATCAATCTACTATAATTTGTGCTCGAGACACGGCCACATTGTTGACGTAGAAATACGAAGTTTTTCTGTTCAATTTATTTGTTCGAATTGAATATCGAAATTCTTTTTTCTAAATCTGAATAGCCTTGAAAAATGGATGTTATTAATAGAATATTGGTATAAATCCGAGGAGGAGACCCATTTCTTGGAAACCAGCCAATATATAAATGCAGAACTTCTAAGCAGTACTGATTGTTGATGATATCATCTTACTTTGCAATTTTTTATAAAAGGTGCAACTTCTACGCTGTTTCTGAAAGGTTTTGATTCATTGAATTCAATTCAGAGGCGATATCTATAGGTCAAATTTATTGAGTTGAATGCATAGCGGATGTCTCAAATACAGTTAGAAAGGATACATTCCCTTCTAAATCCGATATCAACTCCTGGCAAAACGCTGTTGTACATTATTTTCGACGTAGTTATATTCCCATGGTAAGAACAGCTTGTGTGTTGTTTACCTATAATATAAAAACTTCAGTTATACATGCAGTGCACTTGTCTTTATTTTAACAACATTTGAGTTTTGTTAAAATAAAGACGTGTTTTTTTTGTAACTGGCATGTCTAGAAAGTAGATACTCGATGGAGACATTTGTCTTGTTGGCATTTGGTTGCATTTCTCTCAGCACTACACTTACATTATTCTTATCATTGGAGTTTGATATCAGACTGACCTCCCGCAACACCTGGATTCCTGATCTGAGCCTCGGGGGCTGCTGAGGTGGAGCTCCCAAAGCCTTTTTTTTTTTGTTGTAAGCTCGAGCTTAACCCAATCGCCCTCAGGGTCGACTCTTTTTTCTTTCTTTACCTAACTCTGTGTAGGTGCGTGTCGATGTCCGGTGTGATTTCCGCCCGACTCCTGGTCGCTGACTAAAGAGGGTCTCTGCAAGCTGCTAATTGATTTTTCCGGCGTTATTATTTAACCCCGAATTAACGGGTCCTGTTGGAATGGAAAGTTGGAATTATCCACGATTCTATTTTCCGAAAATGTACCTTTATAAGGTACATACCTGATTCTATCCCACTCGCGAACTCGCAATTCCAATTTGTTGGAGTATAATGACTAAACCTTACTTCGATTTTATCAATTCGCCGCTAAATCTTTCAACTTATATTTTTCGTGTTACTCATTTGCTGCCAGGAAATGAGTTTTTCTGGCAGTCATTCTTTCATCTGGTCTGAACATTCTGTCTTTCTTTTTTTCGCTTTTCTCGGTTTCTTCTGTCTTCCTTTTCTTATTTTCTTTTTCCAGGTTTCATGTGTTCGTGTACTGTCGGCTCAATCTAATCCATAACACTGGGTATGTATAGCTAAGTACATGTAGGATTATCTCTTAGCCGTTTATGGTATCGGTTTCAGTTGTCACAAAACATTATCAAAGTACGTTTCATTGGTGACAAAGTCTCTTTTAAAAAGTTTTCTGTACCGTTCAACATGGCATTCGCGGTTATGCTTCATTACTTTAAAACAATAGTAGCAATAGTTCAAAGGACACTGCAGACGAGATTTGCACCATTTACGGGCGTGGTACGATGGCTATTAGGACCCTCCGCAATTGGTTTAAAACAATTAGAGTTGGAAATCACGAGTTGAAAGGTGAAGACCGCAGCGGCCGCCCAGCAACGGTGGATATGGACATTATTAAGACTGTGTTCACTAGAAATCCGCGGATCCTACTAATACTTCCAAGACAACGGTATATAAGCATTTAATCACGATGAGATGTACGAATCGATATGAAGTTTGTGTTTCACATCTATAGACGGAGACCAGCCTTATGAACAGCTTCTCTACGTGCGATTTGGTTCTCCAGCGACATGAGAGGGGCCCTTCCATTAAGAGGATTGTCACTGGAGTCGAGGCTTGGATTTCATACCAAAATGTGAATCGAAAATCTTCTTGATCTAAATAAAATAGACCTTCAACTGTTGAATTCCTTCTCAATTTTATTTCTATTTTCTATTCAGTTTGTCTGAACTCTTTGATTTTTTTTCTGAAACATTGCTAGGAAAATTTTGTCGTATCTCTTTTTTTAGTTTCCAGCAAATCCCCTCTGGCTTCTTGTTTTCCCACGAAAATCATTATCAAAACAACTCATGTGAATCTAATTTCGAGAATTTTTATTACAAATCGAGATAAGCTGGCCGAGCTGCTTATGTTTTTATAATAATCAGACATTGGTGGATTTTACGGATTCTGATGAACTTCGAAACAAATCGAAAGTTCATGCCCTTTAGGAAATTTTACAGGGAGCTGAACAAGCGATAATCTGAAGATGCAATATCTGACGAGTACGGCGGATGGAGAAGCTAATCCCAGCCAAAATGAAACAAAAAAACAATTTGTCAAACAGACATGAGGTTTGACATTGTACTGGTGGAATACGACGTCTTTCATTCTGGCTATTTCTGTTCTGGATGACTTTATTTCGTTCGGTTACGAGCAATACTTGTTTTTATCGACTGGTTACTTGGTAGGACTTGTCATTTTCGAGACTGAGAGAAGAGAATGATTTCTCTATTTGCTCCTTTCATTTCAGCCAAATTCAGATTGATTCATTTTAACTAATTGCATTGAAGCGAAATCGGCATAATCTGTATATTGGAACACCGATTGTTCTGTTTCGTTCTTCTCAGAGTAGATTTCCTTCAGTTTTTATAATAGACAAGCTGACCGGTGAACTTCGTCCCACCCACAATTGATATTTTCATTTATATAATTTCGGACACTCAAGTTCCCACAGAAATTATTTTTCTGTACGTGATCTATATTCGTGGTATATATTTTCTTTTTTGACATTTAAACCTGACGCAAACTAAGACACATCAAACTTGATACTGACTGCTCAAATCCGTTGCTCCCTTCTCGAGTTAAATCGTGAGGAACGGACAACAAATCATTTTTATTTATATAGATGTTAATGTATTTCTCAAACAACGTTATTTAACGATTCCCCGTGAGGATGCTCTATATTCCCAGCTCCCTCATCGTAGACAAGCATTGGTATGCAATTTCAATTTACAATTTACTCCAAACTAAATCGGCTAAAAAAACGTCTGAGCGTATTAATATGAAACGTTCACAGAAGCCTAGAGGATACACTCGGCTAAATATTTGCCTGCAAACGTTAGAACTCGCCGCAATATTTGCAAAATTGCAGATGATTTCGGGAAATACAACAAAAACTTGTTTTGGTACTACAGGTCGGACTCGATTATCCGGAGTATTGATTTTTATTTCACTCCGGATAATCGAGTCAAAACATTTTTTTTTCTTTATTGTTTTTTTTTGCATGTATTTTTCGTTTTTTGAAAATAAAAGAGGAATTTGATTTCTGATTCATCGCCTTAAAGTCAGAAAAAACCTTTCTCACATAAAAAAAATAATTTATCCAGATTCTCTCAGGAGGTAACAGAAGATCATATTTGATGAAAAAATGCAATGCAGAGTTACAGAACTTTTTTTTTGTTTCGGACTCTGTTGCCTCATACTGGCTCTACATTAGAAAGTACGCTACGGAAGACGATTCTGATGCTTTCATTTGAAAGATGAGAAAATTTAGTTCAGGATATAGTAGTGGAACAACTAAATTAGTGAATTTTAATAACATTTTGGAAGTGAAACACTTAAAAGTTAATATTTTTTAATGTGTTATTATTAATTTTATCCTAAAAATTTATATCAAACTAGATTGTTTCTATCAATAAAAATGAAGTTCTTTAACCGCTCCACAATTTGTTCTTTGGCATACAACTTCTATCTTTCTTAATTTAGCTGCAATATCGATATAAACGATTCCTGGTGAAAATTCAAGCAAAATCTTCAAAAATCACGATTTTTACCCCACTGTACATGTAATAGCCACTTAAACTTCACCTTAACGTTGAAAGGTTACATTTCTTCATGAAATAAGTCATATTTGAAATATAAAAAAAAAAATCCAAACTGAATATAATCGAGTCCAAAATTGTATATAATCGAGTCCGACCTGTACTGTATTCTATTAGTCAAATAATTTCATTTGATACCAATATTGAGGGGATTGCAAAAACTACATAGTCGACCATTTTGTGGCGGCGACCTTTTCGAATTCAAATCGAGATATAGAGCCATTCAAGCCATCCATCCATTTTTTGCGGTCAAATTGAATTTTTCAAGGCACAGAAAAAGCAGTTTTATAATGACAGTATAATTAGATGTATGTTCCAAATTTCAGATCAATCATTCAACAGGAACGGGGTCAATTTTCTATTAATGTGGGACAACCCAACAAGCAATCAAACATACATAGAAACAGGTCAAACTGAATGAAACCAAAAAGTAATTAGTTGTTTGGGGACTGCGGCCATCTTCAAATTGGATTTTTCATTATCTGCTATGTTCTACTAGTCGAGAACTTTCTTTTGATACATTTTTGGGCATTTTTCCTAAGTAACTGTGTTCTACTAGTCAAGCCCTTTCATTTGATACCCATATTGATGATGTTCTGAGGAAATATGCAATTCGCCATTTTGGAGTGGCCGCCATCTTGGATTTGCATTTTTCATAAATAACTGTTTTCTACTAGTCAAGCCCTTTCGTTTGATACCCATATTGATGGGGTTCTGAGAAAATATGTAATCCGCCATTTTGTAGTGGCCGCCATCTTGCATTTGCATTTTTCATAAATAACTGTGTTCTACTAGCCAAGCCCTTTCATTTGATACCCATATTAGCTATTCAATATAGAATTATTAAACAAATTATTCTAAATTTCCGAAATTCAATAATAAAATACTCCGGATAATCGAATCCCGGATAATCGAGTCCGACCTGTATTTTGAAATCGATACGAAAAATTTCAATAAATTTTTTTTCATCAAGGCAATTAATTAACTTTGTACACTTTTTCGGCAGTTTTCTAAACTGTCTTTCGATTTGTGGTGCGATCATTACCTCTTGAAGTATTCATCATCCAAGACGAAGCGGGATAGTTCACAAAATCGGTAAAAAAATGGTTTTTTATTTCTTCCCAGCAATGTTGTCCACTTCACCTTCACACACCAAGATAAAAAATATGTACGTAAAATATTATAATACCTGATAGTTGTAGCATGATTAAATGATTAACATTTCAACTGTATGTGTTGATTTTTCATGAAGTTGCATCATGTCAAAAATCTATTGAAATTTTCGACTTCACACTCTATTCCTCTCATTTTTTTATCGAGTGTATTTTGGATAGCCTGTATTAAAGGAATAAAAATCTCAAAAACGTCGGAGAGAATCAATAGGGCAAAATCGACCGTATTTGAACATTCAGTTATTGCTTGACCAAAATCGTAATTATTAAATCACACATGTAGGTAGAGCTAAGTTCAAGACTTCTTCAATACAGATAAATGAAATAGTTCAATGGAACACCCTTTAATGTTCTAAGAGGTTCGGTTTAAATTTTAAGATAGAACACACAAACAATACAAACAGTATATAAAAAATTTCTTATTTTAGGAATTGCTATTTGTCTTTTACATATTGAAAATAATTGTATCCAATGTATTTAGGAGATCTTGCATTGGGCATGACTGTCCATTCCACCAAATGTAAATGCAAAGCATGTGTGCATTATTTATTTACCAATAAAAATAATGATTTATAATGATAAAAATATCCTAAATTGGAATCATTATTCAGTGAATAGAGCTTTCGCTTGAGCTTGAGCTTGAGCTTGGGTAGACTGTACAATTCGTAGTTGCTCTCCGTGATTTTCCTGAACCAACCAAATTGCACAAAGAACACACAGAATGACGCTTGGGACTAGCAAATCATTCTCGTTGTGCAATTTTCGGCGATTCAAGCTTTAAATGGTCAATAACGACGCCGGCCACGTCCTTACAGTCACCAGGGGAAGGGAAGGAATGTTAGTATGATATTCGCCGCCCGAAGACCAGAAGGGTCGCCTCTATAGCGTGGTTCCCTAGCGTTTATCATGGAAGGGATAGTTTTTAGTGGGAATGGTTAAGAAAAAATCAGGATTCACTGCGGTAAGTGATGTGATTCTAAAATCTTAAATTTTATTTTTTTAATATTTAAATTTTTTAACTTTTAATTTTCAATTTTTAAATTTTTTCAATTTTAAAGTTTTCATATTTTTAAATTTTAGAATTTAGAAATTTCTTTTTGAAATTCTCAGATTTTCAGATTTTAATTTTTTGATTCTTAGACTTTTAGAATTTTAACAATTTTTATTTTTGGGTTTTTGAATTTTTAATATTTAGATTTCAACACGTTATGCCCCGACTTTCTCCCGCCGCGCCCTCCATTCGGTGCGCATCAAGAGCGTCCGCACAACATCAGTGTCGGTCCCAGCTCCCAAAGATATTTATTGAATAAATAAAAAATACTCAGCAATTCGACTAGAAAGTAGTCACATTTTGTAAAACATCCGAAACCAAACCGTACATATTTTCATTTTACTACTCAACAACGGATGAAGAACCTCTAATCTGAGTTTATAAACTCATTCTAGTGCCTGGAATTGAAAAACAAGGAACCAAAAAACTAATATAAATATATAAATGCTTTCAACTAACTAACTCACTCCAAATGAAAACTGAAATTAGAGCCTTCTGACTCAAATTATGAAATTCTGAAATTTAAAATCTCTAACATAATTAAACCCTGGACCTGACCATGAACGCCACCCAACGGCGAAAACAAGACGAAGTGTATTTAACCTTGCATACAAATCATCTCGTCCCCACCGCGAAATGGCGCTCAAAGATTCGATGCGCCTATGAACGAAAATGCGACCGAATCCTATGCAATTGCGAAAAGTAGACGAATACACAGAATTGCAGCGGTACGGCTGCCAATGCAAATCAAATGAAACCAGTATGATGTATGTGTGATAGAGAAGAGAACCTTGCTGGAGAAGAGAAGAGAGACTTTGAGAAAAACAGCTCCACTTAGCTCAACAAAACAAACACCCTCTCAACACATACACACAATTAGGAACGTCACCGCACATAACAGCGTGTGACCTTTAAGAGCAGAGAGTCCGTGGTACGCGAGAATCAAAGAGACTTGCACCTCATATCGCTTCCAAACTTTCATCTGAAATACTGCTTAAGAGAATACAAAAAAAAAACTTAGCGGCGATTTGGCCATCGCATAACGCCTGCAGATTCTCCCTCGGTGATACATTCACTGCGGCACACAAACACACACACACTTCGTATTAAAATAGAGGAAAAAGAACACACGATAACAAAATCCCGTCCGCATTATAATTAATCGTGAATAAACGCGAACAACTTTTCCTTCAGAAATATGAACGTCACTTGCAAAGGCACACAATGTTTTCAATGCTTTTTTCATTTTGGAAAGATCACTTTTTCGCCGATTTTCGAATTGCACACCAGCTGACGCGGAGCGAAGAAAAATTATGTCTACACCCGACGACGGTCCGATCCTCTCTATTCAGTGAATAGAGCTTTCGTTACAGAAGCAAATATATATATTGAAACTTCTAATAAAAGGTGCCAAAAACGGAATCAGTTAGTCGTTTTTGAGCGAATTAACTCCAACCACTCGCGTCACCTCGCATCACTCCACGCGTGTCCAACGGTCGATTGCGAGAGTACAGTTTGATCCTCTTCCCTAGACGTTTCGATAGTCATTGCCGCGAGACGGGTAGAGCAAAAATAAAACGAAACACTATAAACACACACACACAGCGCCCAACCGATAACAAGGCTCCATTCGACCGGAAGACTGTAATCCAATAAAATATAAAACAATTCCACCCAATATTAAACTCTTGACTCTTGATCTTTGCGTTCGCTCTGTCCGTTTGCCGACTTCGTTGGCTTTGCGAAAGGAAATTTCCCGCCGCCAGCCAGATTGTTTCTGTTCGCAACCCGTTTCTGTTCCTCGGTCCGGGCTGACGGAGGATTGTAGTGGGGGAGGCGGAGGAAACCTCCGCTCGATTCAATCTTTCCAGTTGTGGCCGAACGCAAGAAGAAACTCTTTGGCATTTACTCACCTCATTAGTATTCCATCGGTGTCGCTGGGTCGGGAAATGGTCAGCCCGTGGTAAACTTTCTAAATTTTCCGGAAGTTTGATCGGTTCGCCATCTGAAACGGGAGGGAAAAGAAGGAGATAGACACGAGATCAGCGGATAAGCGCTCGGAATGAAATTGAATGTATGAAATGGTGCGGGAGTGTGGGTTAAATTGTGTGGAATTATTATCCCGCGCACATTCACTGCATTTTCCACTCGCGGCTCGGGACGAGTTAATTTGTAGAAGTGCCTCGAGATGGAAGCTGAAGTTATTAGCTTGTATGTTTTTTTTTTTTCATTTCAAGATGTAAATTCCATTTGTTCGCCGTCAAACAATTATTAAATATACACCCTCTGTTATTCGGAGATAAATAGGCATTGATTGTGTATTTTTACGACTTAATTCTAATTTTACGAGTCGGTTTTATGGTTAACCTTCCTCTGTCCAGCCGCACTCCCTCTTTTCCGGTGGTGAGGGAAAATATAATTTATTTCCCTTCGAAGGCGAGAACTTTCACTCTTGTTGCCGGCTCCCGCTGGCAATGAGAGCGAACAAAAAAACATGTTTTCCACACTTGGAACAAATCGAAGGATCGTGACTGTTGGCATTAAATTTATTAACTCTTATCTGCGCTCCCTTAACAACTGCTGTTAGTCCATTTGAACGACGCACCGCCATCTTTCTCGTGGCCAGTCCTGGGCTTACTCACTGGTCAGCAGCCGTGAGAAAAAGCGCGTTGACCGGGGCCATTAGGAACCACAAGCCGTCATAATTCGTCTATTTATTGCCTATGCTAACACTTTTTTTCGCCCTCCGAACCCTACGCATGACGACTACGCATGGTAATGCGTTTGGCTTTTATGGTGGCGCTTGTTTTTGTTCCGGGGCGTTTAATGTTGTGTTTTTTGTGTTTTTACGACAGGTTCAAAAGACCAGCGGGGGACCACCAGCTGAACTGAGATCGGATTCAGAGTATGCAGCTCAGATCCTGCGGTGATCGCGGAGATTGCGCAACTTTCACACTTTTATTATACTTTGTATGTAGATAAAAAAAACTCGCATCAAATTTCATAAAAAATCGGTTTTTGATACATACGTTGTGTTAAAGAATAAGCTTTGGGTTGCAAACTATAATTAAAAAATCGGGAAGAATGAAAATAAAAATCAGGAAGAAATCATGATAGCTCATATTGGTTTGTCTGGAAAGTTCGTGCCGATTTTTGGGGAAACAAAAGCATAATTATTATAGGTAGACATACATTTATTAAATTTTATATGCACAGTTTTGTTTCACAATATTTCGCCATCTTTCACGCAGCTTAAAAAGTCTATCCGTCCAGAATATGTTTGCTTTCTCGTCGAAAAGGTGTGCAAGGTATTTTTATGCGGTCGAAGTTCTTGCCTTCAAGTGAATTTTTCAGGGACTTGAACCTGTGATTATCTGTAGGTGCAATATTCAGTTAGTTTAGCTGATGAAATAACACATCCCAGCCAGACATCAGGAATTTCGAATTTTCGGAGATGCAATCCAGTTGAAATTGTTCGGTCAAATCGTGTGGCACTAACTCCTTCCGCTTCATTTATTCATCAGAATCAACTCATTATGCATATAAAATCTGATAAATGTAAATCTGTCATCCTTGAAGTAAGATTTGTGAGTGAGAGGAAAAAAACTTATAGCATTATCCTCACTGTTCATTTATTCAATTTGTGAAATTTCTAAAGGGCCTAGCCGGGTAAGGAAGTAAAAAGTGCCCCCAAACCAAATCAACAGCTCTATGGAAAATATTGTATAGGGTGCCAAATTAGAAATTTAGACTATTTTTTTGAACCCCTATAAAGTACGAGTAGAAAAACGTACTTATCAATTTTTTGCACGCCATTCTTGATAGCCTCGAGATAAAAATTTGAAAAAAATACTGAAAGCGCATCTTACTATAGTGTTAAAATTATGGGTTGAATTTTCATCAAAAATTTAAATACTAACAAATATCTTGAAATATTGAAAAATTGCTTTGGGGGATTTAGAGATTCAGTACTATTTTAATAAGTATGAGCAATTCCAAATGAAATCAACAAATGACAAAACATGAGTATTTTTGATTCGAATGAAAGTGTGTATTCCGTTTGGGTTAGAGGAAATATGCGTAACTTTTGAAAAGGGCGTATCGATTTGAGTAAGAGAAATCTTTGATAATTTATATCTCAAAAAATATGAGTCGTACCGAAATAGTGTGTTAGAAAGAGTTATAGAGTATTGTTGGCTTAATTTGAAAAAAAATATATACTGAGAAGAAAAATTAGTACTCTTTTTTTTATTTACAAAATAAAATTTTAATTTGCTATATCAAAAAATATGTGTTTTTTAATATTTTTTCAATTTTTTATATAAAATAGAAGTCATGTAGAAAATTCAAAAAATGGACCCAAAATGGTGAAACTAATTTTGACGAAATTTGTGGAACATCGAATTTTTAGGAATTTTCGGCTGCCATACAAATTAAACACAAATTTCTACATTACTCGGGAATTAGTCAAGCAACTGAAACGAAATTTGGCATGTGGAAGTTTTAGGGTGCAATAAATGTTTTAATGGTGGTTGGACACTCCTCCCCCCCTCTCTTAGGGAGGCTGCCATACAAATGAAACACGAATTTCTGCATTTCTCGAGAATTAATCAAGCAAATGAAGCCAAATTTGGCATGTGAAGATTTTAGGGTGCAATAAATGTTTCTATGATGGTTAGACTCTACACCCCCCTATCTAGGGGGAGGGGCGAGGTCTGCCATACCAATGACACACAAATTTTTGCATAACTCGATAACTAATCAAGCACAATTTGGGATGTGAGGGTTTTTGAGTATGAGAAATGTTTCTATAATGGTATGACACCCCTCCCTCCTCTGGAATGGAGAGGGAGTCCCATAAAAATATTGCACATATTTGAACCAAAAATATTCCAACCAAACATGACAATTGAAAATTTTCGGAAAACTCTTCGGAAGGAAATTTACGGATGGAAAAAGGGAAAATTCGGAAAATTGAACTCCCATATGTTCTACAATTACATAGTGACAAGTGCTGTTTGTCCATTTGATGTTTGTGCTAGCGGAATTGATCTTTGTTCGAAACTGGAAATGGATTTTGATGTGATAAAACGCACTCTTATATCTTCTTCTATCTATACCAAAAAAAAAGGATCGTCGGATGTGCTGATAAGAGCAGAACTCGAGGAAGGAATTGTCCGATTTAGGGCTGTCTTTATTTTATCTTATTTCCTGTATAAAACATTTATTCCATGTGACGGAGAAACATGTTATTTGCAAATGGTTGAAAAATCGTTAACGAGAATTGTGTCTGAAAATAATCTGATATTATAATGATGAGTTTTGTAAGAAATACTAGGGATTTTATAGTAAAAGGTAAATTCAACGGGATCGAATAGAAGATCAACCAATGAACAGTTCTGCGAATGGACCCATAGACTTGCTCATAGTAAGAAAACATGAATGTTTGAAGGTATTGATAATAAAAAACAAATTTTGGGCGGGACGAAGTTTGCCGGGTTAGCTACTTTACTATAAAAAAAAACAATAAATTAGAAATATTTTTTTAAATATCTCGAGAATGATTGCATTTAGAAGGAGATTGATAATAACCTTTTTTGTTTTAAATAACATCAGGATTCATAACTTGTGATTAAAAATGACTGCTAACATACAAAAACTCGAAGTTTCGAGAATTCCTAAAAATTCGATGTTCCACAAATAGTTTTACCATCTTGGGCCCATTTTTTGAATTTTCTGCATGACTTCTCTTTTGTATGATAAAATAAAAAAAAATAAAAAATATGTGTTTTGGATATTGCAAATTGAATTTTTATTTTGTAAATAAAAAAAAGAATAGTATTTTTTCTCAGTGTATATTTTTTTCATGTTCAACCATCAATACTCTATAACTTTTTCTAAGACACTATTTCGGTACGACTCATAGTTTTTTAGATATAAATTATCAAAGATTTCTCTTACTAAAATCGATACGCCATTTCAAAAGTTACGCTTGAGTCAAAAAATTCCCAATTGCTGTGAAAAACTCATATTTCCTCCAACCCAAACGGAATACACACTTTCATTGGAATCCAAAATACAAGTTTTTAAAATCTGCATTTTTAGGACGATTTCATTTGGAAATGCTGGTATTCAAATGTGTTCCTGTGCTTTTTCGAAATATATGTGATTTTTTTTCAGAATTTGAACAGTGCACGATACAAAAAAAAATAAATTTTGATTTTTTTTTAGAGTTTTGAGGCTCAGTACTAGTTTATTTTCTATTTGAAAATGTTTGTATGTGTTTTTTATTTGTATGATTTTTTCAAAAAAATTCAAGAACTGCGCGGAACGAAAATATATACATTTTTTTATATATTTTTTTATTTCTATTTTGTTCATTTTCTAATATTTATTTTATTTTCATAAAATCTATAAGTGTGTTGTTTTAATGTGTAATTTCGTGAAAATGCCATCAAACCTTATCGCCAACGATATGGAAAATGCTGTGAAATATAATGTTAGAAAAGTTGTTTTATTCACGACATAGCTTGGAAAAAAATATGAAAAAATTACCCATAGTGCATCTCACCATCGAAAAAACATTTTTTTTAACATTTCAACTTTTTTTATGCGAAATAGAATAATTTTATAAATATATCAGAGTATATATAAATCATCGATTTCATAAAAATAAAAAATTTAGATGGTATTTAAAAAAAAGTACGTTCAATCCTCGATACATCATGAACAAAAAAATCCTAAATAGAAAAAAACACTTACGAACGCATTTTAAAACAGTACTGTGTTTCAACACATAATTTAATAATTCAAAAATTAGCCAAAAATAAACCGCGCAACGCTTTGAAATTCTGAAAAAAATGCAATATTAAAAACAGGTACATTTAAATGAAAACTATGTTTTCATGGATCTAAAAATAAAAGAATCCAACTTTTCGTAAGACCGAAAAAAATACTTCGATTTAAAAAAAATATATTTTCTATAAATATTTTTTTAATAATTTACCATAGTAGACGCTCTTTGAGTATTTTCTCGAATATGGCGTGAAAAAAAAAGAAAAATACGTTCTTAAATGACAATTTACTTTTCCGTATCGTTACGTTTACGCCACGAATACGTTTTTACCACAAATGATAACAAGTGTTTTAAAAAACTATATCGCACAATAATTTTATATTAGAGAAATTCCTCACCAAATCAGCCGAAAAACAGCCGAGTTTGACGCGACTCTCTCTCTCTCTCTTTCTTGGATTTATTTTCAACATTGTACCTACATATGATGGCAGCTACCTTAAGGTGAAGGTGGAAGCTAGCCACAAATGACTGCCACAATGGCGCTCATTTCTTTCATCTCCCTCTCTCACCCCTGGCCCGAAAATCAATAATTTTGCGAAACAGAGTGAAGAAAATGATCGTTTTCGCACACTTCCCATCAAGTAATATCAACCAAACACTAATCGATTACTCACAACATATTAAATTTTCATCAGCTGTCGCACTGTATAGTGAAAACCGTCGGAAAACTCGAGCAAGTGCTCTGAAAGTTAGATTTTCATTTTTCAATCTTCGGCCATGGTTTTGTTTGTATAGGTGAAAGCATTGTTATATTTTCAACACTGGTGCCAGACAACATCATCGAAACAGCTATCAAAACCACTCAATAAAATGTTATTCTTGAGTCATAGCGTTTCATGTCATGAGAATCAATAGCATAAAATTGTGTTGATGTCAATACAATAATTATTTTTACGTTTAATGGGTCTATAATGTAAGTTTTAGCAACTTTAACATTGGGTAAGAAAATTGTATTGCAAAGCTCGGAACACTGCCACGGCTGCCTATGCTTTCAAAAACAATAAACGGAAAAGTATTACATTCAATCGAAATGCCTCAGCCAACGAAGAGAAGGGTTAAGGCTCTCCAACGTGAATGTGTGAAAACAATACGACCAACGAAGGAAAATATTAAGGAATGATCAGCATCGAGTTAGTATGCGGATGCGGAAGAACCTGTTAATATCAAAAAAGCCCCAATTCGCATGTGTTATAAATTTGCTCATGTTACGCTCGCGTATAATTAGAATTTTAGTTCATATGCAAATGCACCTTCTATATATATTTATGTTTGCAATTGTTCATCGGAACATATCGTTCTTACATTTAACTTCAGTATTGAGTTTTTAATTTTTTTCACATGTATTCAAAGACCCGCGTCATTGAAGCGCCATACAGTCAGATAAGTGAATTGATCTATTTACGTGTGCTTTGCTCTTATCTCACAAACACTATTACCCCATTTTTACACGTGGGTTTACCTATACTACTACAATAGCTAGCTTCCACCTTCACCTTAAATCACAATTTTCATTGTCAGATGACCAAAAAAAATCATTATTTGAAATCTCGATGTCTGATTGAAATATAATGTACAACAAAGTTGTTGGGGAATTGATGGAGTATTTGGGAAAAATAATATGTTAAGCACACCGTCAAAATATCTTATTCAAAATTTGAATTAAATATTAAAAATTGTTATAGCTCGAAACACGACCTCTTCGATATTTTAGTAAATACTTCTATTAGAAACCATTCCCAGTTCAAAAAAGCTCGAAGTAAAGTTGCACCGTGTCGGTCTCACCAAAATGAAGATTCGATTTTTTTCAAGTTTTCGTTTTTGGTATTGCTTTTTTTCAAACGATTACGATTTCACAGAGTATTAAAGTATCATAAATTTTCAAAAATTCATATTTTTTTGTGGTGAGACCGACACGATACCACTATACGTTAAACTTCGTTAAATTGAAAGGGTTTTCTTATAAAAAATATTTTCAAAAATATCAAAGGGGTCTTGTTTTTAGCTATTAACATTTTTTATATTAATTCGATTTTTTGAGTAAGTTTTTCTAACGCAGTATGTACAATGTAATTATTCCTAAACAGTTTACTGATTTTCCAACAACTTTGTCGAACATCATATTTAAATCAGACATCTGGATTATGAGTTTTTCGAAAGAAAAATCATTGACTTTGATAACGCTTTTTTTAAATCAATTGCAAATGACCTTTTTATCATATGATAATGATAATTGTGATTTTGGACAGCTTCGGTCGTGTGTGCCAAGTTTTCAAAAAAAAAACAACTGATCTGACGTGGAATTGCTCATTATAATGATGAGTTTTTATGAAAATAGTAGAAAAAAGACAAATGGTTAAGTAACAGTTTGGACTACGTGTTTAAGCATTAAAAAACATCATGTTATTATTTTCTTTCAAAATATAACGATTTAAAACCGCCTCCGGACGTGCTAATCTTAGAGAGTATCTTCTTTCCCGTCAAATTTGAGCTTAAATAAATGTCGACAGTGTATCTTCGAAAATGCGATTTGCTACGGAATAGACAGATAACAAGTGAAAGAAAGATTAAATATTATACAAGTGCGAATCGGAGAGTTTTTCTCATGAAGGCTATTAGTCCAACAAGGAAAACTTTGTATTTTTTTACAGATAATTTTCATTCAGATAAAGTGAAATGTACAAAAATGAGGATCATTTCAGAAAAATCAGGCTAAATTGAGTGCTTTTCAGAATATCAGGGATCATGCCAAAAAGTCTGGGAAATCTTGAAAAATCAGAAAAGTTGGCATCTCTGCTTTGGAAGCTAATTACAAAAAATGATTATTTAAATAATTCCTCTAAAATGAAAGTTGTTACTCTAAAATTAACCGTTTTCGAATCACTTTTATACGAATTCATTTTGAAATAAATTATCATAAACTAAAACATCGTTTGTACGTCGTCGCAAACTACCATCTTCGTGTAATATTTTCTCACAGTTATTACACGGTTTCCTAATTTCAACAGATCATTCAATGACTCGTGTATAATCCATTTGTGTGATTCCTTTTTCTGTCTCCATTCCTTAGCCACAATCCATTTTCCCGAGCGCGCTCTTCTATCTTAACGATCAAATCCGGCGAGCTCTCCGCCCATTAATCAGACGAAATTTCATTTTTATGCCTGATTAATTTGTACTATCGCTTCAGTTGGAATTCGAATTCCTAGCTCTCGGCGACGGTGAAATTGTCTCGCACATAACTCTCCCCATCCGGAGAATAAATCGCTAATTTAAGCTAAATTATGTATATCGTCGAGCAATTTATGATATTAAGAGATTTCCCTCCTGAACGTGTGTGTGTATGTGTGTGCATGGCATATCGAGATCGGCAAGAATCACATTCGAAACTGCGCCACCGATTTTCCCGGCTCCCGCGACCGACCGGAAGGGGTCAACACCACAGCGGGGAGAGTAAAACTATTGCTCCTCTTTTACGATCCACTTCAATTACTCTGGTGTGGGGGTTTCTCGCTCGCGGGGTGCCTTTTTTATGTCCACACGCACTCGTACATTCTCATTTGCCTAAACACTTTCCCCGAAAAGCGAGTGAAATAACGACGGAAAAAAAATGAAAAGCACCGCGACTCATCACATCCTGGAAGGAATCTACTGGTGAAACCACCAGCAGCAATTCATCTATTCGGAGAACAGGGCTTCTCCTCCACTCGAGCGGGAGTAATTGCCATCGGTGGTCGCCATCGCCACACGGAGACGGTTCAGAAGCGGATTTACGACCGGCCGCGGCATAAATCATCGCCTATAAATTATAATTTCTTTACATGCAGCACAGTAATCTGTTACAACAAAACAGAGTCCGGCATACACCGGAATGGGACCGTGCGGAGGAACCCCTCAAAAACAAAACCGAAAAAGAGGAGAGAGAGAAAAAACAATTCTGAAATATCCTGCGGAACATTATTATATTGGAATCCGTCGTGCGGTCAATTGTTTGCGGCGTGCGAACCTCTCTATAGAAACAAAAAAAAAAGTGCCAGCGGAAAATACTAAAACCGAAGCGCTAAATCCAAAGCGACGGCAGGTTCTAATCAGATAACGGGGCTCATTCCTATTATAATTCAAAATTGACCCTAATTAGTTCGGCCAACGGAACGGCAGTTAAAAAGCACGGAGGGAGTCCGTCGCCAGTCGTATGATAGTAGTGTTCGCATGCTTTGGGAAATATTGGCGGTCAGTGAAGACGAAACGGTGCGCTCCTCACACCTTCGCAAGGTTGCCTGTGTTTGGACCTGGGAATAGAAGGTGTTCCATAAAATTTCCACGAAAAAGTTCCACAAAAAAGATGATAAAATGAGAGTTTTGCTATTGCTTATGTAGAATTACATGTGTTCAATATAAGAATTTTCGAAATACCAATTATTTTGGATTCCGCTCATCATTACTGTTGTGTTTCAAGAACAAAATCTTCTTCTTGTTAGTGAACAACTTTTCCCCATTTTTATTGCAAAGATATTAGGTTGGGGAAAAAGTAATCCATTATTTTGTCGCAAGCTGGCTGTAGTGATAAATATCTCTTGTATGATCGATTATATAATTTCAAGTTTAAGCTCGTTGTGAAGTCAACAAAGATAAAATTTGGTACATTTTAATTTTTTTTTCTTTTAAGCCTCCTACAAGCGCATACTGTATGACAGATCGAGAATCAATGAGCTGACTGAATTGAATGATTATTAAAACTAAACAAAGTTAAAGAAAAATATTTTGTGGGTTTTTTAATTCAATTATTTCTGTTTTCTTTAAAACGCCTAAAAATACGCAATAGCAATATTACAGAGACACGCACAGTCTGTGAGTATAGGAGTTACAATTTTGCGCGCGAGTAGAGGAGGGATAAAAAGGCAAAAATGCGAGCCAGATCGTGTGAATGGTGATTATGGTGCCAGTACTGTAACAGCTTAATACGTGCAATTTTATTGTTTGTTATTTTAATTACAAAATTTTATTTTAATTTTTTAAATTATTTTTCTTAGTGCAATCCACTAATTTCAGAGATATATGCATATTTATTTATTTTGAATTGCTCAGTCAACTGGAAACCACAGGATAAAACGATATATATTAGGCTGTCAAAAAAGTCCTGCGGTATTTCCGCGAGGTGTCGTTGTAAGCGCGTAGTTCTAGTTGTATTCATTGTATCGCGTCATACTATAGCTTGTTGGAAAGGTATTTTTGCGCGCTATAATATAGTTCTTGACAGTGTTTTGTTTGGTTAAGTCGTTCGTGAGTTATAGTGTCGCAAATATGGAGCAAAATAAAGAGAAAATCCGACGTATTTTACAGTACTACTATGACAAAGGCAAAAATGCATCTCAAGCTGCCAATAAAATTTGTGCAGTTTATGGACCCGATACAGTTTCCATTTCCACCGCACAACGATGGTTTCAACGTTTTCGTTCTGGTGTAGAGGTCGTCGAAGATGCGCCACGCTCCGGAAGGCCTGTCGTCGAAAATTGCGACAAAATCGCTGAATTAGCCGAGAAAGACCGGCATAGTAGCAGCCGTAGCATCGGCCAAGAGCTGGGGATAAGTCATCAAACCGTTATTCACCATTTGAAGAAGCTTGGATTCACAAAGAAGCTCGATGTATGGGTTCCACACACGTTGACGCAAAAAAACATCTTTGACCGTATCGACGCATGTGAATCGCTGCTGAATCGCAACAAAATCGACCCGTTTCTGAAGCGGATGGTGACTGACGATGAAAAGTGGGTCACTTACGACAACGTGAAGCGCAAATGGTCGTGGTCGAAGCCCGCTGAAGCGGCTCAGACGGTGGCCAAGCCCTCATTAACGGCCAGGAAGGTTCTGCTGTGTGTTTGGTGGGATTGTCGTCAAGGAATAATCTATTATGAGCTGCTTCCCTATGGCCAAACGCTCAATTCGGACCTGTACTGCCAACAACTGGACCGCTTGAAGGTAGCATCCATGAAGAAGAGGCCATCTTTGATAAACAGAGGCCGCATTGTCTTCCATCAGGACAACGCCAGGCCGCACACTTCTTTGGTGACGCGCCAGAAGCTCCGGGAGCTCGGATGGGAGGTTCTTTTGCATCCGCCGTATAGTCCGGACCTTGCACCAAGTGACTACCACCTGTTTTTTTCCATGGCGAACGAGCTAGGTAGTCAGAAGTTAGCCACAAAAGAGGCCTGTGAAAATTGGCTATCCGAGTTTTTTGCCAATAAGGAAGCGAGCTTCTATAACAGGGGTATTATGAAGTTGGCATCTCATTGGGAACAAGTCATCGAACAAAACGGCGCATATTTGACTTAAAACAGATGATTGTAACTAATTTTATGAACAAATGAAAATTCAAAAAAAAAAACCGCAGGACTTTTTTGACAGCCTAATATATACAGCCATTCCATGTCAAACCGATATACAGGTAAACTTCGATATAACGTACATTTCACTTTCAAAATGGTACGTTGTAACGAATTGTACGTTATATCGAAGCATAATAAAGTACTCACAAACGTAGTCTATAATACATTATTGTATTGCTGTTTTAGTAAAGTTAATGAATAACTTCAATCAGAAGACGAAGCCAGCCTTTCTCATGATGTTTTCCTTCGTACTGTTGATTAAAGCTTGATTCATTTAGAATCCGGAATCACAAAACCAGCTGTATTTCGGGATTTATTGAAGGTACAAAACTTGTTTTATCATCACAATACAGGTAATTCATTGTTTATCAGAACAAAAAAAAAATTTGGAAAAAAATTTTCCTTTACACTTTGGAAATGTGTACGTTATATCGAGGTAAAATGTACGTTATAACGAGGGTACGTTATATCGAAGTTTCCCTGTAGTAATTTCAGATTTTCGTCAAAAGTGGTAGTTTCGTTTTTTATCGCAAACTATTAGACCCGTATTTTTTAATTTTTTCAGTAGGGTGACCATTTCCATTTTTCCCAAAATTTTGCTCTTTTTCCCAAAAATGATTTGTTTCAAAAATTCCTAACTTTTGAACTACTGAACCGATTCAGTTCATCGACATATCAAATTAAAGCAAATCTCTTTTTTGAAAAAATACTAGACCTACACCAGAAAATTCAAAATCTTTTCTCGTTATTATTGATTGTATTGGTTTTTTATTGTTTTCATAGTCTCGGGACCAAGGGTGTAATATTTATTCATAATTTTTCTGAAAATCTGAGGATTTTTTACATAACATAAAGGGCGAACACGAAATTATTGCGACACCGAAAATGTCATGCCAATTTTCTTATAATGTTTAGAATCAAACCAAAATTTTAGGGTAGTTTTATACATATATTTACTTCAAAGATCAAAAGAAAAGTTAATCGATGGAGCCTTGAGTGTAAAATTGAACGCATTTTCGCTTGATGCCCTCCAAGTCTTTACAGTGTCATCTGGTACCAGTTTCTCAGTTTTTTTTCCATTTTCTTAACATGTCCTTCTCGTCTTTGACTGTCTTCTTGCTCTTCCGAAGTTCCCGCTTCATTATTGCCCAGTACTCCACCGGGCGCAGCTCCGGACAGTTTGGCGGGTTCATGTCCTCTGGAACAAAATGGACAGAATTGGCCTCATACCACTCCAGGACACTTTTAGAATAGTGGCATGATGGCACTCAAATTTGTAGATCTCGCCATTTACTGTGCCCTTTGTCACGAAAGGCTCACTCCTCAGTCCGCAAGAGCAGATGGCCAGCCAAACGAGATATTTGGAGGCGAACTTCGACATTTTCTTCTTCTTAAATTTGTCGTCCACATCGAACTTGCTCTTACCGGTGAAAAACTCCAATCCCGGAATTTGCTTAAAATCGGCTTTTATATACGTTTCGTCGTCCATCACGCCCTTTATGTCAAAACCAGAGAGACGTTTCTTTTTAGTTTTCGAGTTATGACTTTTCAAAGTTAACCGATGGTCCAAAAATCATTTTTCACTCTACTTCCAAAAATGACTTTCTTTTTATTATTAAAAAAAATTTATTACTTTTGAACTACTGGACCGATTCGACCGATCGATATATCAAATTAAAACCAATTAGCCTTTTTTGAAAAAAATACACATTGGCCAATTAATTGAATTGATAATGATCTAGGGCAACCATCCGAGGAAGCAGCTGAAGCTTCAAATAAATTTTAAAGAAGGTATCGGGAAAGCTTTACATTAAAGACATCCCGATTAAGGACCAATACCAATCTAGTGAATCGACTCTTGATCAACTCTGACCCATACATATCGACATTGAGGAAGAAACAAACGAGGAGAAAACCAACTGTTAGCGGAGAAGTCCTGAACTTGCTGAACATCGAGGAAGAGATTCAAGCTTCTCATGATACCGGTGAAAAGGATGTTCAGATTGAAGACCCAGTTCAGATGGAAGATGGAGAAATTCAGATTGAGGACGAAGATGGAGAAGAAGCATATGAAGGAGAAGCCGATGAAGACGAGGAAGGTGATGAACACATGGAAGGAGGCGAAGTCGAAATTTAACAGTGCAAAAGAAGGCATTTTTTGAATTATACTGTGCAAAACTTGCGATGCTTTTTTCAATAAAAATCTCAAATTATGTTGCCAAATACTTATTATTCTTGTTTTTTTTTTCTTCATAAGTATACCTATCTAATTATGAGGCCAAATATTTGTACTACGCTATTTTAAATAATATTTTGATCTCTAGTATTGATTTTCTATCGTTCATTTAAAAACCACACATTATTAAATCAAAAATATTGCGCTTTTCCCCGTCGCATTACCTTATTTTAGTTTCTTGGTGGAACCGAGTTGAAGAATGAACTCTGCGTATCCGAAACCCCCAGTCTACCAAAAATTGGTTTTGGCCGCTTAAATTTTCTCAGGGACCACTGTGCGGCAGCACTGTTCGTCAAACTTTGTTAAATTAGGAGGGCTTTCCAATAAAAATATGCAAAAATAATAGAAAAGGTGGGGTGATATAATATTTTTTTAAATTTTTAATGTATTTTTTGAGGAAGATTTTTTTTACAGAAAATTTAAAATGTGATTTTTCCTATGCGGTTCATTTATTTTCCAACAACTTTGTCAGACATCATATTTTATTCAGACATGTGAATTTTGAGGCGATTTTTGAAAGAAAGTTCAATGATTTTGATTACGCCCTTTAAAAAAAAACAGTCGTGATTTACATTGTTCATATGATAAAAAAAATTGTTTCCATCATAAGCACAACGTTTCAAAAAAATCGCAGAGGTCAAGAGTCAGCTTATTTGAGATGGAATTGCTTCATATTTGCAGCTCGGAGCGAATCGGAATGAATTGATCCTCAGCATATCACTACTACATACAAACATTTGTCATTATCTACAGTGTGCTACATCGAACGAGCAGAAGATCATCGGTCTCGTCTAAAGTGTTTTGACATTCACTACACTGCCGTTCTACGCATAGTTGTCCCATGTTACTTTTTGACGATTTTCACTTCTCTTCATAAAACTTTATGTCTTTATGCATAATCTTACGTAAAATCACAAAAAAAAACATATAGTTTGTTCCCAGCTTCGAAAAAAAAACAACATCAAGCTCAATTGTCCCATGTTGCTATTCTATTCATAACTGTCCCACCATGTATTTTTTGTAGATCCATATCGAATAAATCGGTTCAAGTACTAGAATTTCATGTCTCACTTTCAGTAGGGCTAATGCACTCATTTCTGGTTTGGAAGAACGAACTAATTCTCAAACAAATAAGAAAAAGTTTACCAGAACACGTGTACACCTTGTTAGCGAATATCTAATAACAATGAGATTTGTATTCTGCGAAGGTGTTGCAGAGCACTCATTTCTTCATAAAACGTTGTTTCTATGCATAATATTTCGGAAAAACACAAAAATAATTCTTGTATACAAAAAACAACATCAAGTTCAATTGTCCCATGTTGATACTCTAGGCATAACAGCCCCACCATGAATTTTTAAACCCGTAATCAAGCATGATCAATGAGGGGATCCCATCACATTTCATTAAACAATAGTATAGTGCTTATAAAAAAACCGGTGTATTGCTAAATTGAAATATTTAAAGCTTTTGGTAGACAAATACGCGAGAAAACTTTGATGGCGTTTTTCTCAGTTGCTGATTTTGGAACATGGGACAACTATGCGCAGAACGGCAGTAAAGGTGCGCTAGACTAGACTACCGGTAAGTTTCTTCGTTTTTTTTTTCAAAAATTAATGCTTTATTATTTAATATTCAAAGTATTGCCCATCGCTAGCCGGTTGTGTCTCATTCACCCGAAATACGTTTACCCGAAGCACAATTACCTGAATGTAACGCATACCCGAATGACATTCACCCGAATGTAACAAATACCCGAATGCAACAGATACCCGAATGGACATTTACCCGAATGAACATTTACCCGAATGCAACGTTTACCCGAATGCGACATTTACCCGAATGGGATGTTTACTTGAATGAGGAAGGAAAAAATCCGACAAATCGGTTTATGAGTTTTGTCGAATCTGCTGTTAAGAAGTTACGAAATAAACTGAGAAATTGTAATGAGGAAATTCGAAAAAGATGTTGAAGACTTCGCTGTGTTATTTTTAGAAATTAGTGTAGGCACAATTGACATGCTGTCTTCTTTCCTTTCCGCATTGCTCTTTAAGACCAAGAGATCATTCAGAAATGAGCATGGGTTATGCAATATTCCGAAAATTAAACAGGTAACTTTAACATAAATTTTTTTAATGAAAATGTGAAAAGAATAGATAAGAAAAAATGGTACTTACGTATTTGCCACCGCAGCGCAATTTTTATCATGAGTTTATTATTTCGTGATGAAATTTAATCTGAAATCAATGTAATGGGGGCGAAGTCCCCATTTAACGAGGATAAGGAATCGAGGCGGCACGAAGCCGCCGAGGTGACGCAATCCGAGTAGGGCGCCGACCCGCCGTCGGAAGCGGTGGCCTCTCGCAAGCAAACCTGTGTTCCACCGATTGCCCGGTGTGTTTGAAACATAGGAGACGAATCTTTAGTCAGGTCCGACCGAGCGTCGGACTGCATACGTTTACCTGGTGCATTACGTTTGCCCGGTTAATTATGCATGTCATGTATTTTGATTGCCTGGTTGCAAACGTGATGCACCAGATAAACGTATGGCGTCCGACGCTCGTAAACGAGCTGCGTCATCCATAAGAATGGATGGATTTAATAATACGTTATAAAACTGCATTCTTTCACTTATCATTATTTTGAAAAGGATTTTATTCAATGCCAGTATTTCTCGATTTGTACTTCCCACGAAAAATACTTTTTGAATGGAAATGAAAGTATGAGACAAATATGATCTTTATATAACACTGATCAGAATTAAATATACAAATACAAATATAGTAAAATTTGCGTATTATTTGAATATATCCTTCTTTTGGGTAAGTGTCGCTTTCGGGTAGATGTTACATTCGGGTAATTGTTACATTAGGGTAGCTGTCGCATTCGGGTAAATGTTACATTCGGGTAATTGTTGCATTCGGGTACATGTCGCATTCGGGTAAGTGTCAATTCGGGTAGATGTTACATTCGGGTAGCTGTCGCTTTCGGGTATTTGTTACATTCGGGTGAGTGGAACTAGGGTGAATATCTTTCGGGTAACTGTCATTCGGGTGAGTGGGTTTCGGGTAAATGTGACACAATCCGCTACAACTTTTTCCCATCTTTCTGACAATTCACGGATTCCGTGCAAACCACGTCTTACACGTTCGCTCAGTTGGAGCATGGTCACCATAAACTTCCATCACAATGCGATGACTATCCACAGCTTTTTTCTTCATACTGAAGCAATGCAATAACACTCCCAACAAGAACACTTTCGTTGGTACGAAATTCGACATATTCGAAGTGGCAAAAAACTATGTTGTTTACGCTTCAACTTTTTGACATATACAGGTCGGACTCGATTATCCGAAGATTCGATTATCCGGAGACTCGATTATCCGGGATTCGATTATTAGGAATTTTAGACTCGAATATCCGGAGAATTTTATTTTTGATTTTCGGACATTTTGAATAATTTGTACAACAATTCCAAATTGAATAGCCAATATGGATATCAAATGAAAGGGCTTGACTAGTAGACACAGTTATTTATGAAAAATTCAAATCCAAGAAGGCGCCCAATACAAAATGGCGTATTACATATTTTCTCAGAACCCCATCGATATAGATATCCATGAAAGGGATTGACTAGTAGAATGACGAGGTTTTGAAAAAATTGATATACAAAACTAAAACATATACACCTGACTATACAACAGGAACTGGTCAGAAAACTAAGGAAAAGTACCTTAGCCAAACGCCTCACGGAAGCGGAAGCGCTTGTGAAACAGATTAAAAAATTGTCGTCTACGTTACTAGACACAACCCACGGCTCAGAAATCATAAAAATAACCGAAAAGGCGGACCAACTTTTGAACGCAATTAAGGCGTCAATCGAAAAGGGTAGACCAAGAACACTCAAGGAAATTGCGCTAGCCGTCCTATTTTGCCTCAGGTTACAAAGAAAACCGAAAATGGCTAGCATACTCGAAATAATCAAGACTACATCGTCTATAGTTCCGCAATTCGACGGAAACATAGACAAACTGAAAGCCTTCGCTGACGCTTTAAACTTGGTGAAAACATTTGAAACACCGGAAAACAAAGCAACCATAATTAACGTCATACTAACCAAACTAGAGGGACGGGCGAGAAATGCATTCACTGAAACACCGACATCGGTGAGCGAGATAAGCAAAATTTTAAAAGCTAAAATAACGACCAGCCCACCGGAACAAGTTCTAGCTAAAATGGCTAACTTGAAACAAAACGGTGGAATCGAACAATTTTGCCTGGATTTAGAAAAATTGGTGTTCAGTTTGGAAACAGCGTACACCGCTAAAGAAATTCCGCCCCAAGTTGCCAAATCTATGGCAAACAAAGAAGGCGTCAAACATTTAGCCGGAGGGTTAAAAAACGAAAAAACCTCGCTCATCATAAGAGCAGGGAATTTCAATTCATACTCCGACGCGATGACTAAAGCGTTGGAGGAAAACTTAAATAATGCGAGCGCATCAGTATTTGCATACTCGCAAACCAACAGAAACGCCAACCGTTTCAACAACAACGTTGACACACATTATAATAATTACAGGCGCAGGCCAAACGACTTCCATAACCGCGGTAGAAACCAAAACAATTTCAACCGCAACAATTTCAACCAAAATAATTTCCAAAACCAACCGCGTAATAACTATAACCGTTTTGGCCAGCAAAACCAAGTTCGAGACCAATTCTCAAACATAAACCCACAGCGAAATAACAACAACAACAATAGGCGGAATACAAATTTTAACCGCCCTCAGCAATACATCCGCCTAACGGGAAACGAGTCACAACCGACGGATGCCCTCCAGTCCGAACCGGCATTGACATTGGAGGAAAACAAACATTACGGAGACCAACATTAAATATTTTTAAATGCGACGTGAATTGTTCAATGTTCGTTACACTATACTTACAAATGTCAAGCAAACCATGTATATTAATAATTGATACAGGCGCTGACATCTCAATAGTAAAAGAAGAAAAAATTAACGGAAAACAATTAATACACCCCGGAAATAGATGCATTATTAATGGAGTTACGGAGGGAAAGACCGAATCCATAGCGAGCACAAATACAAATATCATTTTTGACGATATCCAAATTCCACACCAATTTCAAATCGTCAACAACAAGTTTCCTATAATTGCAGATGGCATTTTAGGCAGAGATTTCCTCACCAAATATGAATGTAACCTATGCCTCAAAACATGGCTAATGACCTTCAACTATGAAAACACCAAAATTGAAATTCCGATTCAAGATAGCTGGGAAAACAATTACATTATTCCCCCTAGATGCCAAATTATAAAACACTTCCCGTCACTCAACCTAAACGATGATGCCCTTGTGATCGCACAAGAAATCAAACCAGGCATTTTTTGCGCAAACACAATAATAAACCCAAACTCACAATTCATTACAATAATTAACACAAATACCACACCAACATCAATCCCAAAAACCTTCGCCCCCACCACTATCCCCCTTAAAGAATACACCATAAATCACATTACAACGGAATTAGGAGAAAACCCAAAAGGTAGACACGAGAAACTGATTAAGGAACTCAATTTGAATCATACACCCCAACATGCCCAGGAGAAATTAACAGAATTATGCACTAAATACAACGACATTTTTGCACTAGAAGACGACATATTGACAACCAACAACTTCTACAAGCAAACCATTCACCTTCAAGACAAGACACCCGTTTACATAAAGAATTATCGAACCCCGGAAGCACAAATTTCAGAAATAAATAACCAAATCAGCCACATGCTAAATAACAAAATAATCCAAAATTCCACCTCACCATACAATTCTCCCATCCTCTTAGTCCCAAAGAAATCAAATACTCAAGATAAAAAATGGCGATTAGTGGTTGACTTTCGACAACTAAATAAAAAGATAACCCCAGATAAATTCCCCCTACCAAGAATCGACGAAATCCTCGATCATTTGGGCAGAGCCAAATATTTTACAACCCTAGACTTAATGTCAGGTTTCCACCAAATCGAACTTGACGAAAAATCAAAAAAGTACACAGCATTTTCGACCTCTAACGGTCACTACGAATTCAATAGGTTACCATTCGGTCTAAATATATCACCAAATAGCTTTCAGAGAATGATGTCCATAGCACTTAGCGGACTCCCACCTGAATGTGCATTCCTTTACATCGACGACATCATCGTCGTCGGCTGCTCAATAAACCATCACCTTATTAACTTGGAAAACGTTTTCAAACAATTACAAAACTACAACTTAAAATTAAATCCCAAAAAATGCTCCTTCTTCAGACCAGACGTAACATATCTAGGTCACAACATTTCAGCGGCAGGTATACAGCCCGACCAATCAAAGTTTTCAGCGGTAACAAACTACCCCACACCATCATCAGCAGATGAAGTGAGGCGTTTTGTTGCCTTTTGCAACTATTACCGGAGGTTCATACAAAATTTCGCAGAAATAGCGTACCCATTAAACAAATTGCTCAGAAAAAACGCAAAATTTGATTGGTCTCCCGAATGCCAAAATGCATTCAATAAATTGAAAAACGAACTTATCTCACCAAAAGTTCTCAAATTCCCCGATTTCACACAAGAATTCACCCTAATAACCGATGCTTCAAAAATAGCATGCGGCGCCGTCTTAGCCCAAGAAAACGACGGTATAGAACTACCCATTGCATACGCAAGCAAAGCCTTCACAAAAGGTGAAGCCAATAAATCGACAATTGAACAGGAATTGACAGCAATTCACTGGGCAATTACGTACTTTAGACCATACCTCTACGGGAGGAAATTCACAGTAAAAACGGATCACAGACCGTTAGTATATTTATTTTCAATGAAAGATCCCTCATCAAAACTCACAAGAATGAGGTTGGATCTTGAAGAATTCCATTTTGATGTAAAATACGTTCAAGGTAAGCTAAATGTGACTGCAGATGCGCTATCACGAATAGCAATTAATTCCGAGGCACTTAAAACTATAAAAGTCCTGGGTATACAAACCAGAGCAATGACTAGAAAACTAAACGAAACGAATAACGACACAGAAATTACAGACAATAATTCAAACCCCGACGATACTGAGTCTGATCAGCTCAGAGCGTACGAGGCTATTGAACCCCGAGAATGGCAAAACCTACCTAAACTTCTATGCGGACGCGCATTAGAAATGAATAAAGAAACAAACGCTAGCGGAAACAAAAATTTGAAATGCGCAATAATGAATAAAAAAAAGAACCGAAGAAAAGTCGTCGACAATAATTGAAAATGCAAGCAACACAAAAGAATCCCTGGGAAAACTAGTAAAGAAAGTTGAAAATATGGCCAAAAACTTGAAAATTAGCATGATAGCTCTAGCGTTATCAAGCGTAATTTTCCAAATATGCAGCGTGCAAACCTTTAAGAAGATTTGTAATGACACGCTCAAAGACTTGCAAATAGTGCTCTACACACCCAAGCGTGTGATAGAAAGCCAAAACGAAAGGTTCGAAATTATAAAAAACAATCACGATACACCCACTGGTGGACATACAGGAGTCACCAGACTATACAAAAAGTTAAGCAGACTCTATTCTTGGAGTGGCATGAAAAAAGATATCAGTAGCTACATCAAGAAGTGCATAAAATGCCAGCAAAATAAACACACAATACGAACAAACGAAAATTTCGTCGAAATTAAAACACCCCAAAAAGCATTCGACTGCGTATCGATTGACACAATTGGACCATTTAACAGATCCAATAATGGAAACCGATACGCACTGACCATTCAATGCAACTTAACAAAATACATCATTATTAAACCCACAATAGACAAACAAGCATCCACCATAGCCAAAGCCTTCATAGAAAACTTAATTCTGGTCTATGGAATTCCAAAACTCATCCAAACAGACCAAGGAACTGAATATAAGAACGAGTTATTCGAAAACATAGCTTCATTACTGAAGCTTAAACAAAATTTTTCCACTCCATATCACCCTCAATCAATAGGAAGCCTGGAAAGGAACCATCGTTGTCTTAACGAGTACGTAAGGCAATTCGTCAACCAAGCACAGAGTGACTGGGATGAATGGTTGCCTTACTACACATTCTGCTACAACACAACACCACACACAGATTTCTCATACACTCCATTCGAGTTAGTTTTTGGAACGAATGCTAAATTACCACAAAACCTCACAACAAGCACATATGTAGAACCAATTTACAACATGGATTTATATTACAAAGAACTTAAATATAAACTACAAATAGCATCAAATACCGCTAGGGAAATAATTGATAAGGTAAGAAAAGCCAGAAATGAGACACAGAAAACCATGGCTAGACCATCAAAAGTAGCCATTAATGATCTAGTATTTCTATCAAACGAAAACAGATCCAAATTAGACAAAGTATACGTAGGACCATATATAATAATTGACATTAAACACCCTAACGTAACAATAAGAGATGATCAAACCAATAAAGTCCAGACTGTACATAAAAACAGAATAATACCATATGAGCAACCCCACCCTAAGGGGAAAGGGATACCTAGTTAGCAGTTAATCCTTCCGACAGTTATTATCAAATGTAAAATGTATATATTAAACAAATATTAAAAATAAATATATTTATAAGCAAATAGAACACCCAACGAAGACAATCCGTATAATCATATTATAAGGATAATCTTTATAAACAAACTTAATTTTTACCTGAATACACGAAAAATGTACATATCACAAACATTGAATAAACACTAAAATTGTAAGGTCAGACGAATCTTTCCACCTAATTTAACTTGAATGACTTCTCAATGTTACGTCATTCTCCGAAAGGGGAAAGGTGTAATATGATCACGCTTAAACCCAACTCATCAATATTCAAGACCTCTAAGGCAATAAACCACCCCCGAGGGCGCTGGGCGATATAAACATAAAATGTGATACGATACCCGAGCCAGCAATCTGGCCCAAGGGTTCGTTTACTATTTATGATTGTATAACTCGACGCGCACCAACGGCAGCGGCGAGTTTGTCTTCCTTCCGCCCCGCTGCGAGTTTAGCTAGCAGCAGAAATTTAACCAAACATGTGGCGCGCATCCGGCACACATGTTTCAGCACTTTCTTTTCCTATTTACTTTGACCCACAAAGAAGTGCTTTCTCTCTCTCTCCGAAGAACGCGTCTGACCAAGGCCATCACAGCCCACTCTAACTGCTGGTGCGATGCTCCGCCCAGCATAATTTGTAAATATTCTGTGTAGAGTTTAAGCCTATTTTTGTAAACTAGTATTTAAGCCCCGAGAGTCTTTTCTTTGGACACAGATGCCAGTTGACAGTATACAGTAGAGAGGCGACGCTTGTACGAATAGCGTTTGTGTTTATTAATTTACCAAATCCGAAAGTCGACGCCACTGAATGGCGTAAGTTCCTTCTTCTCGTTTACAATATATATATGGCGCCATTTTGTGGGGGCGGCCATTTTGGTCAAGCCCTTTCATTCGATACCTTTATTGATGGGGTTTTGAGAAAATATGTACATAATCCGACATTTTGTACCGGCCGCCATCTTGGATTTTCAAGATCATGGAATACGCAGTTTTATAATGACACCAGAGATAAAGATGTGTTCCAAATTTCGGATCAAAAGGTCAATAGGAAGGAGCTTAAATTTCCAATACTACAGACAAAGTTTCAAAGTTACAAAGCTACAAAGTCACAAACATACAAACGGGTCCAAGCTAGATAAACCCGTTTAATAAATAAGTGCAAATCATAATTATATTACGTTTACTGAGAGAAAAATTTTTTGTTATGATTCGATCATCCGGAGTGGGAAAAAAATCAATACTCCGGATAATCGAGTCCGACCAGTAATGAAAACGACGCGCAATGACACTAGCTTTCCAACGATTGTCTGGAAATTTGATTCACTGAAATAATAATTAAGTTACGCCATCTGTTGTGAAACCGAAGAAACTTACCGGCACACCTAATATAAACCGGCAATATCTGAAGACTTATCTCTAGATGACTCACTTGAAAGATACTTGGATATGTAGTGTAAATTTAAGCGCGGCAGCGAGTTCCAGATCTTCCCGAATTTTGTTTGTAAGTGGTAGGCTCATGCTTTGTTTTGGTCATGGTTTTCACATTATCCGACCACTGATGTACACGACCTCGTAGATGAATAGTTTAATGATTTCTGTATTGATAAAACATAATTTTCATCCTAAAATATCTTTTTTCCATGTTTGGACCAATACAACTGAAACCAAAAGTCGCGCTACGACCATCCCGGAAGACTGAATTTAACTCCGTTACATAGCTGACGAATTTCATGCCAACTCATCTTAGGAGTTGGCAGCACCATCTCAAATAGCAGTGAAACGTTGTGAGTGTGAAGACATGGGTCATTTAAGCAACTTTGCATACTTGAAATATTCGAAATAGAATTAGCTACTTTTCGGAAAAAGCCAAATTTTTTTTCTTAATTAAATTTTCTTCTTTCTAAATTTTTTGAAAAAAATACATATATATATATATATAAACTTTTGTCGAAGACATCAACTTTCTATCTTTTATAGTTTTTGAAATATAAGTAATTTTTGTATGAAGACTCTTGAAAAAAAAATGTTTTACTCGTAACATTTTTGTGTGTAAATTCTCATGTTTGACATGTTCTTGACATGGTTCTAAATAGAGAAAAGTTAGCAGAGCATTTAAAATGCGGTAATTTATACATGAAAATGTAACGAATTGAACATTAATAGTTTTTTTTCAAAGAAAAACATGAAAAAGTTGTTGTTCGAAAAACCTTTTCCATGTAAATGTGCCCATAGTCCGATGTACGGAAAACTTGTTGGAAATTTTAAGGGATTTATATTTATTTTTTCAGAATTTTAAAAGCTTATGTTTTTGAGAAAAATGAATTTTAATTTTCAAAATATTTTTTTTCAACGAAATTTTTTTCCAAAAAAATCTTTGGCAATTTTTCATTAAAACTAAAATAATTTACTACATTCCATTCGTTGACTAAATTTTGTAGGTCAGATAGATTTTTTTTGTAGGCTTTCTAAATTTTTAGTTTTTTCAACTTTTTTTTTCGAAAAACCTTAATTTAAATACAATAAGATCTACAAAAAGTTGGTCGGAGAATGAAATGTAGGAAATTGCTTAGGTTTTCATTAAAAATTAACAAAGAATTTTTTGGAAAAAAATTTCATTGTAAAAAAAATTGAAAGTTAAAACTCATTTTACTCGAAAAAATATGCGAAATTGCGAAAAAAAATAGATATAAATAGCCCTTAAAATTTCCCACAAGTTTTCCATACATCGGACGATGGGCACATTTACATGGAAATTTTTTTTCGTACAACATTTTTTTCATGTTTTTCTTTGAAAAAATGCTATTAATGCTCTATTCGTTACATTTTTATGTATATACTATCGCAATTTGCATGATCTGCCACCTTTTCTCTATTTAGAAACATATCAAGAACATGTCAAACTTGAGAATTTACACACAAAAATGTTACGAGCAAATCATAATTTTTTTCAGGAGTCTTCATATCAAAAATGACTTATATTCCAAAAACTATAACAGATAGAATGTTGACGTCTTCCACAAAAGTTAATATTTTAATAAGATTTGTCTAATACACTATATCGCTATCTTGACTTTAAACAAAATTAGGATTAGTTGTATTTTTTTTTTCAATGAAAACATGAAAAAGTTGCTGTTCGAAAAACTTTTTCCCTATAAAAGTGCCCATCTTCCGATGTATGGACGACTTGTTGGAAATTTTAAGGGTCCTTCATATATATATTTTAGGGAATTTTAAAAAATACGTTTTTGAGAAAAATGAATTTTAATTTTTAAAATAACTTTTTTGTCGGCAAAATTTTTCTCCAAAATTTTTTTGTGAAAATTTAAACAATTTCCAACATTTCATCCTTTGACATGAATTTTGTAGGTATCATGGTTTTCATGTTATAATTTTTTGTAAAAACTTAAGAAAAAAAAATTGGCTTTTCCAAAAAGTAGTCTAATTATTTTTTGAATATTTCAAGAATGCAAAGTTGCTTAGATGACCCATGTCTTTACACCCACAACGTTTCACTGCTATCTGAAATGGTGCTGCCAACGGCCAGTCGAGTTGGCATGAAATTCGTCAGCTATAGAAGCACTCCATTTTTTTCGAGCTTCTAGGGATGCAAAAGGATGCGAAATTGGTCGAATTGATAAAATGGTGTACAATGGCTATCTTCGTTTATAAAACAAACTTTTCTACCTTCATTGTTTTGGTCAGGCGCTGGATACTCAGAAAAAGGAACGTCTGAATTGGTTGTTTTCGAAACCAATTTGGTTGGTTAGAAACACAAACAAACCATAGGTCAAGTTTTCACAATGATGAACATAATCTAGTTGAATTCAAGCATCTATATATGCATCTTTCCCTTTAAGGTAAAGTCAAATTTGTCCGTCAAAATAAAACTGTAGCTCACAAATCTCTTTCTCTCAATTATGAATAGAAATCATTGGCACTTATCGACAAAAACATTAATTCTGTGCCATGGTTTTTAAGATTCATTTATTTCTAAAATTTTTCAATTCATACACCGCCCGTTCCATACACATACCCCATCTAATACAGTCCAACTTTTCTCTCAGCAGTACTATATTCGTTTCTTCGTTAATATCTCGGTGGTTGCTCAAGCACTCAACATCGAAATTGAATTCCCCGAATCATTTCACCAGATTGTTGAATGATAAAGCCCCCACAACAACAAAGTCTACATTACATTCCCTAGCATCCTGAAACGCCACCGGGGAGAAGGCTTCCAATCAATCTTCATCCGTTTGATGCCTCGTAATGCGATGGAAGGCGCTGCTATAGCAGACGATCGGTGACTCCATTGAATCCGCCATGAATGTGTAACATAGCGTAGTGTAGGTTCGTTTATATTCCATTCAAGCAGTTACTTATTCCGCTAATTGAAATTCTCATACTTTTTTCCTCCATGTTATTTTTTTTCTCTCCACGTTTTCATCCTTTCAGTGACCCTTCCGTCCGGTTCGCAGGCGGAATCGGAAAGCGTTCGCGACCCGAAAGTGCGAGATTAAATTTACAAGTCAAATGTCAACTCCGCCGATTTCTTCAATCGGCCCATTCGCCGATGGTTTGTCATTGTCTCTGGAGGACAGCCTGTCGTCACATATATACATTTTGGTTGTTTTTCCGCCTTCGATCCGCCAGGCAGAGGCCATGTCCGTTTGTGCTCACTGTGGTTGACAAACTGGCCCGGTCATGGGTGGCATTATTTATTCCGTCCGAGTGTGTATATTTTACGATTATGAGAATTAGAAACAGTAAATTCTATACGAAAAAAAAGCTACAATCCTTTCTCCTTCGGCGTGCGATGCCTTGAGTCGACCATTAGTTAGGCCGGTCCAAATATAGGACGCAGGGCGGAGTACAAATGAACGCCATTTAGCTTCAGCCTAGGCCACGCTAAGCTCGGGCCTGACTATCTTAGTTTGAAGTTCTGCCTTTTTTTTTGTGTGCCCCCGTTCACGGGCTGCGTTCCGAATCCAATCTAAATTCCCGCTTACAACATCACCATATGTGTGACTATGTTCTCACATGCTGAAATATATGTTGTACTCTTGCACTTGCTCGAACCTCTTTCCGAATTTACGGGATCCTTCCAGGGTCGAAATGCACCGACCCAACATACAAACGGCGCTCATCGGCCACTGAGTACCATCCCTGGCCCCGGACACAGCGAAACGACGGCGAGAAAACATGTGCTCGTTTGTCGGTTTCGTTCGCGCCAGGACGAGGTTTTTCTCACCATCGCTGTGAATCCACCCGCTCTCCCGCGTATGTTGTGTTCCGGATTTTTTTTTCTACTTCTACGCTTCAGACTTCCACAGCTCGCCTTTTCTCGCAAGTGCGCCCATTTTTTGCGCTCTCGACTAGACACCAAAGTCAGCATACTTGCGCGAAACAAACGCCCCCATTCCCCGGTCTCGCGCCTCGGCTCAGGCGATGTATGTTGTACAAATAGTTGTGCAAGAACTGACTCTCTCTCTCTGTGTATAGCAGCTTGCCACTTTTTAGTCTAGGCCTAGGTCTTGCCACCCACTCACTCACTACCTCTGCAAGGAACCGACCGGTCGCGTATCTCTACATGTGCGAGTCGTAAATGCGCCTTAAGCTACACGTGGGGGTTGTGGTTGGAATTTATGCTTCCGCTCATCCCGCGTCGGCTCCCCCTTCACCCTCCTCTACGCTACACTCCGAAAACGGAAAGGCCTCTGCATTTTTGGACGCTCTTCCAGTTGCAATACAGAACTCGGCCGAACATACATTCCCATGCACTTTCCGTGTGTGTGACCCACCGTTTTTCGTATTCTTTTTTTTTCATGCTGCACTTTTCAGCGTCTTTGTAGCTGCTTTTAATATGTGAAAATATGATACTTAATTCCACTAAAATATTGCCCGACTCCTACTATCGGTCGGATTTTGGGATTCTAGGGCAGTGTACTGGCTCGTGTGGCTCGTAAGGACATGGCAATCGGCCCTCAACCTTCGAGACCGCTGGCATAATGATGATTGATCGCCACTCGCACTCGGAAGTGGCTTTACAGGATAGACGACTAATCATCGTTGTTGGAATTAGTTGAGTCTGAGTTCTCCGTCTCGCGGGTGTTCTTCTTAATTGGTAGCGGGTGAATCGACGTCGTCATTGAATAAAATACTACAACAATCATTACATGGAAAGTAAATTATAGCTGAATTCGTTTATTGTCAGTCAAACATTTCTTTAACGTGACAACATCTGACTTTTAGCGGTTTCTTGGAGCGGAGTGAAACTAATTTTTACCTTCCGTGCTCTCACCGCAGTCAAATACATTCTTCACAGTCGACCTGAAACGTGCTGTACTTTGGCGCCCCTTTTAACCCAGAAACAATGCTCGAATTCAGAAAAAAATAATGATCTATCGGAAAAAAAATCTCCAATAAACCCGATGATAGTTACCGTTCTGAATCATATTTCGGACATTTTGTTCTAATATATTGAAATGCTTGATGCACTGATGATATAACTATAAAATTAATATCACAATTGATTCTTTAGAGTAATCCATCGGTTTCACTATCACTGCATTTGAGAATTACATTTCAATCATTACATAGTAGGAACAAATCCATCCAAAATCCAGAATCCACTCATTATCGTTAGTGTTTGACGTTTGCTTTGCGTGATAACGTAGGATTTACCTTTTCATAAATATTTAAATTTCTCTCGTGTTTCATCAGTTTTCATCATCGTTATCAGGTTACTGTGATTGATTGGTAAGTGTTTCGCAGTTGACTATAAAATATAATCAAGTGTAATGTAATTTTCGTTCAAAAAATTACTAAATAAAGTGTCTGAAATTTGAATTCAATCTGCCCGAAATTTGATTTTTTTTTTATAAATGGTGTCCGAAGTTTGATTCTTATTCGCTTGATTTTAAAAGTATTTTATTCGATGATTGTTTTATGTTTTCAATCAAATAGGTACCGAAGTAGACAACTTAAAAGCATATTGAACGAATTTATTAAAAATATCAACCAAATAATACCCGTGCATAAAGTTGAGATCTGTTTTCTGCATCATATGCCTTAGGCGTCCGAAATATGATTCAGAACGGTAGATTACGTTCCAAACCGAGACATTTTCAGAGAAGGAATTCGCAACATGTACAAAAGATAAGTGACTGTATGTAGCTGCAGATAGAGCATGCTGTGAAACAATAGTCACATTCAAATCCTATATTTATGTCTCGGTCCGAACCCAGATGCAGTTAGAAATTTTAAAATCAAACATTTCAGATGTTCAATTCTGAATTCTAGATTTCGGATACTGTCTTTCAACGAATTTCAGTTTTCTATTTGCTTGTTCAAGGCTCTAAATTTAAAAAAAAATGGTTTATCTAGATTCTGTATTAAAAATTCTAGATTCAGATATAGGGTCAAACTTCACTATCCAGATTCATGTTAAAATTGGCAGAAATGGTAGTAATATGTTAGACTGGTGAGGTGTGAAGTGTTCTCAAAAAATATAGAGACTCGTGTCCAAGACCGCATTATTGACGCAGGCTGAAACACCAGTGCCACGCGTCTGTGTCTGTCTTGATATCCCATTTCCAATTACTATAATAGTTGGGTAGAGTGAACATCAAGGGTTCGTCATCTGCGCATTTTTTGAAAAAAAAAACCATCGGTCGGTGACTACAAATGAAAGAAGCTTCGGTCGACATTTTGATATTCTGGCTTTGTGAGAAAAATGCTTCAGACTATTCCGCTTCACACGTTTCTATAAATAATTACTTACATAAAAACGCGTCAAGTGTAATTTATCGCTTCCACCTGAGTGCCGATGAAGAAGATCAATGAAGATAGGTCCCTTTCAAATATTATGCGAGATTTCATTCGATCCTCCAACATTATTTTGCTCTTGAACTTTGTATCGAGCAAAACCGATATGTGTGACATCTGAGAAACTGCCGACTGCTTGCTAGTTGGAGCCAGAATGAGTAAGTTATAAACGAGCGGGATTAATTTACAATATCTCATCTCTTCAGAGTGTCCGTATGAACGAACACTGTATTTGCAGATCGAGCGAGCGCTTTACGTACGCACGCAGAAGTACATAAAAATTATACCTCGCGACTACATTCGTTCCTCGTTCATCCATCAATATCCTTTGGGAGCAAAAATAGCTATTAACGTTAACGTTAACTTGACGTAGGACTTGTTGATTCAGATGAAATACTGGAAGCTGGAATACTGGAATTTTTAAAACAGCGCCTTTTTTTTCATGGTGCTGCGTTTGAGTACATCGAAAAATGAAAGACTAGTCTAGGAGAAACATAACAAACTTCCATTGAAGTCCATTCCGGAGATTCAAAGTAGTATTAGTGAAAAATCCAGTTTATATAGATTACAGGAATCATAATTAGTGAGGTAAGAGGGCCAATTACAAATCATTGTGAGCAAATATTTTCAAAAAAAGAAAACAAATTTCTTGACTGTAAGAAGCTTGTGAAGCTTACTGTTTTTTTCTGTTTGCCCAATAGTATCGGCATCAATCGAAAGGATTTTTCTACGATGATCATTATTTGGACAACAGAAAAGTAATGGTATAAATGCTTCGATAATTGTCAAACAGAACTTCGATCTAAAATTTGACAAATTTCATGATAAAACTTGCAAACTCTCTTCAGCATCAAAATTTTACTTCGTAATAACGAGCTAAGCAGATACATCTAAAAATGTTTGATTGATTGGATTTATTCTCCGTTTTATTCACTCAACTAAATTATTCAAAAAATATAATATACTAGCTGACCCGGCAAACGTTGTTCTGCCATATAAATTATTTATAAACAATATTTTGAGTGTGAAGTACACCATAACTTATGTATTGTGCGCGTGTTTGAATGTTCTAACGATCTAATAAATTATTCGAATTTGTATGATGTTTTTTGATGCAATGTATTTCATTAACGTTTAACGTTTGATCTTTTAAAAGTTAAATTTAAAAAAAAAAGTAATATTTTTTTCTCGTAAAGTAGAAAAATGAAATAAATAATTCGTTCAAATGGAATTCGTTCAAACGGAAATATGCGCTTCTCATTTTCAATATGGATGGCTAAAATTTATATTGCTGGGTCTCGTTCATGAAATAGAAAACCAATGATATGCCAGACAACTGCAATGAAGTTGATATACCGACCTATTTGGAACCGCACGGACTTGCAAATGTATCAATCCCTCTTCACTGATCTGAAGAACTCAACATTAATATGAGTATTGCATGCTTTGCTCATATAAGGTGAATATGTCCTGACCCTAACTTAACTTTTTTTTCCTATAAATTTCGTTGCATTTGCACCAAAACTTTATCCATGGCATGAAGTCATCGTCAGACACAATTGTCGTTCCCAATTGCAGAGAATGTTTTTCACATCGAACACATATTTGATATGTAAAATTAATTTTCATTTAAAAAAATTGTTTTAAAACGTGTTTATTCCTCCCGACTTCCTCTTCGAACACGGCGCTCAATGTTGTCTATGTTGAATTGAATTGCAAGGTTGCCACACTTGCACAACTCGATTGGACTTTAGTTAAACGGATTACAAAATGCAAAATTGCAATCCGTTCGGATAATTTTAACTTTGACGCTGTGCCAGCGTTGCTCGTGATAGCGTTTCTCAAGTAAATTTATTCTTCCCCATGCCACTTATGTTGATCAAATCGCAAGAATCGCAGTCGTTGGCTCTCTAACATCAGGCCACCCAGAGTACTCCCACCGAATATGCTGAAGTAGGATAAGTTCAAATATTGTAAACTATTTCATCCAGTATAAAAGGCAGGGATAATCTTTGTGAAGAGTTAGTTCAGTTCTAAGTTATAATTCGAATAGTGAATAAAGGAGCTTCACTCCGAAATTATTTTTTTTGTAAATAACTTAAGTCCGAAAAGTATTAACTCCAGGTGATTGGCTTTAATTTGATATGTCGATCATTTGCATGGGTCTAGTAGTTCGAAAGTTATGAATTTTTGAAAAAAGTATATATTTATTTATGTTAGCATACGTGTCCCGTTTTAATTCCTGAACTATTTGGTCAGCCTACATATCACAGGTTCTGGATCACGAATTTCCAGATTCTAGTCACCTTTGTTTGATTCTTGTTCCGAATACGAAATTCATGATTGAAATTTAAAAAAAAATTGTGATTACATATTCTAATTCCTGATTCAATACTGAAGATACATGTTTCAAATTTTAAATTTCGGATACCAAAATGTTAGATTATTATTATTCCGATACAAAGATCGTAATACATTATGCCCATTAGCCGCCAATGCCAGTGGTGCAAACCAGAGGCAGCACCAGCTACAATAAAACATGCCAATTATGGAATACGCGTTCTGTTCACAGAATAAAGTATGAATTTTGATGAAAATTTCGGAAATATGGGTGAATGCCGTGAGATTCGATGGGATTTTTAGAGTGTTATGGTACGCCTTGCTTCGAACATGCTTTTCTGCGTTTTGAATTCTCAGAATATATCAATTTTTCATATCCTGCAATCTTGTGAGGCAACTTTGTATTCCGTTCTAGTCTTTGAATTACCATTTCACAAATGGTTTTCGGACATTCCGTTGCACCATTCCCTAATTATCGGAGAACGCTTATATTGTCTTTTTAAACCGTTCGCATTGTCTGCAAACGTTTCGCAACAGTTGAACGACTGACGTTTGATATTACCTAAACATTGTTAATGGCCATGGATATATGACACAGAGATTTAAGTATTCTTTTTAGAAGTGGATATATTTTATTCGATATTTACGATATTCATATTCACAAGTATATCTCTTTTATTCAATGATTATTCGTGTTTAAAAACAAAACCAGATAAAAAGCGGTTCTACGACGTTTTCACAAACAAATAATAATTTAAAAACTTGAAAGTCTAATTGAAATATCATTGTTGAAAAAGTTGTTGGAAGTTTTATAGGCTACAGAGAAAGAAAAAAAATGTAAAACTTACTTCTAGAGAACTCAATCAAAATTATAACATAGAAATGAAACACAGATTTCTGCATAACTCAAGAACTAATCAAGTAAATGGAACCAAATTTGGCGTATGGAGATTTTAGGGAGCAATAAATGTGTTTATAGTGGTTTGACACTCCTTTTCTCTCACTGAAGAGGGGGGGAGAGGGTGGATTGACAAGCGTTGCTAGTCCATTTGATGTTTGCGGTAGCGAAATTGATCTTCGTTCGAAAGTTGAAATGGATTTTAATGTGATAAAACGCACTCCTATATCTTCTTCTATCTATATAAATAAAAATAGATCACCGAATGTGTTGATAAGAGCAAAACTCGAGAAAGGAATTGCCCAATATTATGATGTCTTCATTCTATCATATTTTCTGTATCAAACATTTATTTCATGTAACGGAGAGACATGTTATTTGCAAGTGGATGAAAAATCTTGCACGAGAATTGTGTCTGAAAATAATCTGATACTATAATGTCGGGTATTGGTAGAAGGTATGAGTATAGAAATTTTATAGTGAAAATAATTTCAAAGGGTAGATTAGAAAATCAATCAATGAACGGTTCTGCGATTGGAACCATGAACATGCTCTAGGTAAGAAAAAGTGAATGTTTGAAGGTGTTGATAATAAAAAAAATCCATTTTGAGCGAGACGAAGTTTGCCGGGTCAGCTAGTTTTATATAAATAATCAAAGAACTAATTCTGCTAACAATAGGTCGTTAAGTAGAATGATGTCATGCTATAGCATATATAACAAAACGGTTGTAGTAACAATGGACAGAAAAGCGCTTGAAATCGTCATTTCAAATTTAAACAAATCCATTAACCGACCAGTTTCAATTAGTATAAAAATAAAGTAGAGAAAAAAGTACGTTAGAGAATTACAAATGAATTTAATTAGTTTTGTTGTAAAAATCACTAGTGTGTGAGACCTATACGATTTTCTGTTAGAATAAATCGATGCTTTGCTGACCAGAACCAAAAATTCGAAACAGCTAGCTAAAATGTATTTATTTTCTATTTCTGCATAGAGTTCAAAAGAACTCATCCACCAAAATAAACATCAAATTTATCGCTAACACTTTTCAGAATCTGAAAATCAAAGTGTATATTTAACAAAGCAATTTAGCATTTTCAAACAAATATAAAGTATCTGGAATTGGTCAATAAAACACAAAGTAAAAATCTCAGAATTATTGGTAACGTAATATATCGTTTACTGTTGAATATTGAAAAAAAAACTTGATTCGTCCAAGAAGATTTATTTAGAGACGAAAGAAACGACTTCCGATGGCATGTTAAAAACTATTAGCATGTTTCTGACTTCTCGCAATATATAACAATTCTGGTTGTTAAATATGTGTGTAGCTAGCAGACGGCGTGAGCCCAAACGTCATCCAGGACATGCACACTCCAACTGCACCAGAAATGTTGTTTTTTTTTCCTCCACATTAGGACGAACTAATTTGGACTTCAAAACAGTTTGTATTTATCTCCGTCAATTCGTACGATAGTTTGATAAAACTTATCGAACAAAGTTTTGGTTGGAAAACAGAATTTTAAACTCCACGAAAAAAAGTGCATCTTGATTACCCCCCTCCCATCTGCCACACGTTGACGGGAAACTCCCATTAGAGTGAAAACGAATGGCACAATCTTTGTTACAGCGAACAGGCGAAATTGTGTGCCATTGTAATGTCATTTTCCACCTTTCCCTCCGGCACTCATAATATTCCAAGAAACAGCCTTTTTTTTTCTTCCATTCCCACAATCGGGCCTCGAGGAGCAAAAGGCGAAAATGCAACCACACAATCATCCGCCCCATCCACCCTCTCTCCCCGAGCGGATGGATGGCAGCGAAACTTTTCGTTCCGAAATCGCATGCTAAAATTCTATATTATAAACAATTTTAATTTGTATATATTATCATATTTCTGCTGTATTAAAGCCACTCTTACTCGTGCACCCCCTTCCTCCCTTCACGCTTCTCACGGGGAGGGAAGGAAGGCACCTTCGCCATTTTAATCTGGCCGGGTAAATCGCGATTCCGACCGTCGTTTCTTTTTCACCATCGCCACGCGGCGGCGGCAAATGGACGTTTATTTTTTCGCCCATTCACATAAAACTAATGATAATTTCTTTCCGCTTACATTAGAGCACATCAAACGGTGCTGTGAGCCATGGGCAAAACAAATAGAGGCAATTTATAGATAAAAATGAATTATTCCACATTCCAAGGCACTTTTCCGGACGTCAATCTGCCTCTGCGGTTGATCCGATTTTTTGTTGCTTGTTGTTGTTCTTTTTTATTTAATGTAGCGAAAATGCAAATGAAGTGATCATTGTCGGCTAATTGGCTTGCCCTGCCATCATTTAATTTTTTTTTTCCACCTCAGTTGTCATTTCGTGTATCCAAATCCGATCCGCCCATTTGATAAAGTGATTAAAGCTAATGATTTGATTTATTTGTTGAAATAAATTATTCAATAAACACCCCATACATTGTCCCCGCAACAATTCCGCTCCCTCCCCCGCTTCGAGTCTCTCGCTTATAATCATTTAAATTCCATCAATATTGTATACAATTCATTTGCTTAATTCGCAGCACCGATTTTTTCCTGTTTTTAGTTCGATCCGTGATTATTGTTTTGCCTACGTTATCAGTCGAACAAAATCGTTTTTCCTGCCATTATCGTAACAATTCATTGTCCTTTAAAGTATTGTTTAAAAACATATTTCTCGCGTACTTCCGGAACACAACGTGTTTTCTTCCCAAAAAAAAGCCCCCGCGAAAGCGCTTATACATATTAATACTGCTTTAATTTAAAATTATACACCATATCATTACTTTAATTATAAAATAATTAAATTGTGACTGAATTACCCTCATTATTCAAGCCGTGTTTTTCGGCGAACTTGTGCGAACAACCATTCGGCCCGGAATACGGCCCCGAATGGCGTCATCGAACGGCGGGATGGGGTGGATCTGGCCCAGAGGACGAATGTTGAATTCGTTCAACTGACAGTTCGCGCGCGACAATCCCGACTTCCACAGCACGGATTTTTCCGTGGATCCGCGTTCCGGAGTGGAGATAAAGTTCGCCACATTGGTCCCCACCAGCTGGCTGGCTCAGATTTCAATTTAAATTTATGAATTGTTTTATTTGGGCTGCGATAGCACTCGGTCGGATCGGATAGTAGCGCACGGATCGGGAAGGATTTTTGCGGATAAAATGTTGTACTTGTATGATTGTGAGATTGGCGAAGGATTTAGGGTATTTTCAACCGTGTGTGCTGTGTTTTGTTCGATACTGTAGATTTAAATTCTGGGCTAAATAACAAATCGAAGGGGGTCAATTGTGAGACCCGTTTGTACCAGCCTCATTTAAATTGAATTAATTCAGAGAGAGTAAGAATTTTTGAATCATTCCATTTAGAATAAAAAAAACAGTATCACAGTCCATCGTGAGAATGAGAACTATAAATAATATACGGTCATGTCGGTTTCTAACGTTCTCTATAATATCATTGATTCACATTTCAACTTTGAAAAATCACAACACAAAAACGAAAGAGAAACACCTCTCTGATTTTTGCGGTTGTAGTAACAATGCCCCTCGTTAGAATCCTATCCTAGTCCTCGTCCTAATTTTGATTGGTCGATTGATGGTCGATAAAGCAGGAGATATAAACCAATGAATAGAAAAAAGAACAAAGGTGAAATTATAAGATATTAGAAGTTCAAAAGCGAAAGTTATATATTGAAAGTGAGAATAAAACCAGAAATTAAAGAGGCGAAAAGACGAGAAATTATAAAGAAAAGTAAGGTCTATAGGATGTAAAATGTGATTTACAACTAAAATTTGAATTTCGCCAGGATTTGATGCAAAACGATCAGCAAATCAATTGAATAATTTGTCTGCCATAGAATTTGTTAAGGGAAACTACAGTTTGTATGAATTTATAAAGAACTATATTATAGAATTATTGAAAATAAAATTTATTTACAGCTTTAAGCTGCCGCTAAAAAAGGGCTGCTATAAAGAGTTTCCATCATTCAGTTATTCCGAACAGATATGTTATGCAGAAAAACCACAGCTTTCAAGAAAATATATAAAAAAATATAGCGCTCTCTATAGTTAACCATATAAACCATAAAAAACAATACAATCAATAATTACGAAAACAAAGTTCAATTTGTTTACTAAATAGTACATAAAAATAGTACGAAAATTCCTAAAAATTCGATGTTCCACAAATTTCGTCAAAAATAGTTTTACCATCTTGGGCCCATTTTTAAATTTTCTACATGACTTCTATTTTATATGAAAAAATTGAAAAAAAATTGAACAAATACATACTTTTTTGATATCGCAAATCAAAATTTTATTTTGTAAATAAAAAAAGATTACTAATTTTTCTCCTCAGTGTATATTTTTTTCAAATTAAGCCAACAATACTAAATAACTATTTCTAACACACTATTTCGGTACGACTCATATTTTTTGAGATATAAATTATCAAAGATTTCTCTTACTCAAATCGATACGCCCTTTCCAAAAGTTACGCTTGAGTCAAAAAATTAACCATGATGATGTATTTGGAAAAGTTGTTGGAAATTACAAGCAAATTCATAAAATTTCATGAACATGACGGTATAACACGACAAACATATTAAAAGGGATTATTTACTATAAAAAAGACAATAAATTAGAAATATTTTTCTAAATATCTCGAGAATGGCTACATTTAGAAGGAGATTGATAATAACCCTTTTTGTTTTAAATCACATCAGGATTCATAATTTGTGGCTAAAAATAATTGTTAACATACAAAAATTCGAAGTTTCGAAAATTCCCAAAAATTCGATGTTTCACAAAGTTCGTCAAAAATAGTTTTACCATCTTGAGCTCATTTTTTAAATTTTCTGCATGACTTCTATTTTGTATGAAAAAATTAAAAAAAAAATTAAAAAATATGTTTTTTGTATATTTCAAATTGAATTTTTATTTTGTAAATAAAAAAAAGAGTACTATTTTTTTTTCTCAGTGTACATTTTTATCATATTCAACCATCAATACTCTATAACTCTTCCTAAGACACTATTTCGGTACGACTCATAGTTTTTGAGAACAATTCCCAATTGCTGTGGAAAACTCATATTTCCTCTAACCCAAACGGAATACACACTTTCATTCGAATCAAAAATACTCATGTTTTGTCATTGGTCGATTTCATTTGGAATTACTCTATCGGCTCATTGGCTTCAATTTGATATGTCGATAATCTGAATCGATGTTCAAAAGTTATGAACTTTTGAGAAAAGGAAAAAGGGGGAAAAAGATCATTTTTATCCACTTTTGAACTTTGAAAAATCATCGCTCAAAAACGAAAAAATGCCTCTCTGATTTTTGCATATGTTATGTAAAAAAAAACCTCAGCTTTCTAGTGTAAACATGTAATAATAAAAAAAAAATCAATAATTACGAAAACAAAACCCATTTTTTTTGTAAATATAATATTTTTTTCAAAAAAGACTAGCCAAACAAAGACAAAGCCAGTTAAATTTGATATATCGATCATCTGAATTGGAAATAGTTCAAATGTTATGAATTTTTAAAAAGTCGCTTTTGGGAAAAATGGGAAAAATATTTTTTCCTTAAAATGGAAATGGGCGCGCTAATGAAAAAATGAAAAATACGGATCTAATATTTTGCGATAATGAACAATACTACCACTTTCATCAAAATCTGAGAAACACTATATCGATTTGGCATGAAATGGCTGGATTGGCGTAAGACTTTCTAATAAGTTATTCTAAGAAACCGTAAAATTACTAAGTAATTTTTTTTATTTCTTCGATTCAGAGATACAACGTATTTTGAAGTACATCATACATAGTCTTAAGTACATATAATTTGACATAAATTTCAACAATCTAATAATTCTAAGAGCACTGATTTACACAAAAAAACTTCGATGGTGACGTTAATACGCAAGTACCCCAATATTTCCAAGTTTCTTATAAGAGTGAGAACAGGATGCATGAAAGTGGGAGTCCATAAGAGAGAGAAAGCCAGCACTAGCAAAAGCGAAAAGCGAGAATTTCAAAAACGAAGCAGACCATTTCCGTTTAGCGAACCAATACTGAACATCACAAGTCATCTGAACAATTTGAACTTGGGCCTGCAAGGTAAATCGGTTCACAACTCAACCGAATAGAAAAAAACGAAAGCAAATTCATGTTGCAAATGAAAAAATTGTTTTTGCCCATTTTCTGACACTGAGAATTTATGAAGTATCGTCAGCTAGGTTATCACTACAATAAATCAAATTAATGGTCGCAGTAGTTCAAGGCTCCTACAGGAGAAGATCGTCAGCTTGTAAAAACGTTGACGCACCCCAGGCGATGAAGGCTGATTCTCACAGATTTGGGAAAAGCACAAGAAAGATTACTCGAAGCTTTCTCTATTCCATCCAGTTTCCTTGATGAACATGCCCCTTAAAAATGCAAATGTAACTCATGAAAATACACTGTGATTCAGAACTGCGTAACAAATTTGATAACCATGTTCTTCTGGATTTCTTCTCTAAATTTGTTCCAAAAGCGCGATTTCCAGAACTAAAAAAAATCTCTTGTTATTGCTTTTTATCTGGATCCATTTGTATGAACATTTTTGAGAAGTTGAGTTTTCGTTATGGAACAAGTGAAATCTAAATCAATGAGCAGTAGTGTCAAAAATACTGGCTCAAAAAAGTAGTCTAGGTAAAATCGAAACTGCGTTGGCGATATTTGTATTTCAACATTTTTATATTGAAATAAATTAATGAATATTGTAATAATTTTTTTAATGACTGAAAGCCACCCAATTTACCCGTGATCATATTATAAGTCTTCATATTATGAAACAGAATAGTTTCTAATTTAAATGCCGTAGTGAGGCATAGAAAAAAACGGTGAAATCTATAGTTTATATTTTACACTAGCTGACCTAGCAAACTTCGTCCCGCCCAAAATTTATTTTTCGTTATCACGTTTTCTTACTAAGCGCACGTTTTTGGGTCCAATCGCAGCGCTATTCATTGATTGATCTTCTAATCTACCCTTTAAAATTATGTTTTACTATAAAATTTCAGTTCTTCTACCAAAACTCGATATTATAATATCAGATTATTTTCGAACACAATTCTCGTGCAAGATTTTTCATCCACTTGCAAATAACATGTTTCTCCGTTACATGGAATAAATGTTTGATACAGAAAATGTGATAGAATAAAGACAGCCCTCAATCGGAAAATTCCCTCCTCGAGTTCTGCTCTTATCAACACATTCGGTGACCCATTTTTATTTGTCTAGATAGAAGAAGATATAGGAGTGCGTTTTATCAAATTAAAATCCATTTCCACTTTCGAACAAAAATCAATTTCGTTAGCGCAAACATGAAATGAACTAACAACGCTTGTCACTATGTAGAACATATGCGTGTTGAATTTTCCCATTTTCCTTCAGAGTTTTCCGAAAATGTTCAATTGTCATGTTTGGTTGGAATATGTGTATTATTTTTATGGAACCCCCTCTCTATTCCTGAGAACGGAGAGGTGTCATACCATCATAGATACATTTTTCGTACCCAAAAACCTTCACATCCCAAATTTGGCTCCATTTGCTTTATGAGTTATCGAGTTATACAGAAATTTGTGTTTCATCTATATGGCAGCCTCCCCCTAGAGAAAGAGGAAGAGTGTCGAACCACCATGGAAACGTTTATCGATCCCTAAAACCTCTATATGCCAAGTTTGATTCCATTTGCTTGATTAGTTCTCGAGTTATGCAGAAATTTGTGTTTCATTTGTATGGGAGCCCCCCTTTAGAGAGGGGAGAGGAGTGTCGAACTACCATAGAAACGTTTATCGATCCCTAGAACCTCTATATGCTAAATTTGATTCCATTTGTTTGATTGTTTCTCAGGTTGTTCAGCAACCAGTGTCACACCATCATAAAAATAAAAATCATAAAATCATAAAAACATTTATTGTTCCCTAAAACCTCCATATGCCAAATTTGGTTCCATTTGCTTGATTAGCTATCGAGTTATGCAGAAATTTGTGTTTCAAGACAGCCCCCCTTAGAGAGTCCATAAAAATCAGACAGACAGATTGACAGAAATCCATTTATATATATATATATATATATATATATATATATATATATATATATATATATATATATATATATATATATATATATATATATATATATATATATATATATATATATATATATATAGATTTCATCATAAACAGCAGTGGGAAAAAAATCATTGCGGCCCGCGACTATGATGAAAACCTTGATGCGACCTGCGTCATGCATATACCTGGCCACCACTGATCTAAAGAGTTCCTAGTTCATCAACGGAAAAATGTAACTGGACACGAGAAAGAGAACAAGCGGAAGAAAAATTTGATGGTTTCTCCTGGACTAAGTATTACTCCTGATGACATTCAAAATCGAGTTTCACATATTGCCATTCGCTTTCCTTTTTCAAATCCTTGGAATAGTAATTTATCAAAACAAACAACTATCCTTTTTGGTCCAATGTCATCCTGGCGAATTGTACTTCTTCAATTTACAAATAATTTGTGAAACGCACTGCCATGATTCTCATCTTCAGTACCATAGAATCCCTTCTATAGTCGGTAAGCGCAGCGAAACAGCTTTTCGTGACAATCGTAAAACTGACGTCCAGCAGTAATAATCCATGATAAATCTCTTTCAAACGACACCCCAAGAAACCCTTCACCTCCAGCAAGGTAATCCGTGGAACAGTTTTGCGCTCCCAACCAAAAGGTTACGGAACAATTTACGAACCCCCACAGGATGATAACTAGGAAGCTCAACAGCAGCTCTCGTGAGCGGTGAACGATAGGAGACAAAAGAGCGAATATATATATATATATATATAAATATATTTTGTATTTAGAATAAAATTCAAATAAATCACCTGACTCTTTTCAGCAGCTTTTGTGTGATACCATCATCAGTCGACTATCCCTCCTAAGGGGGTGAGGGAACCCACAAACCATACCGGTCAGCTCCCGAGACTAGGGACCAGGCTCAACGAATGTTCCTTCCTGCGCGGTGCTCAATTTCCGAATCCACTCGCTTTTGTACTCTGTTAGTTTTTTTTTTTTTTTTTTTTTTTTCAATCACGAACAAAACGCGCGGTCCGGCTCTTAACTACCGAACGGAACTTCAAATTATGGCATATAAATATAAATCATAAATTTCACCATACTTCAAACGCGATCCGCCACCCGGGCTCTCCTTGTCGAGACCGGTCCGGAGTTGGAACAAACGGAAGGACGAACTGTCGTTAACACCTTTTTCCGAAGGTTATTCGCATTCTATGGCACCCATGGTGTTTGATTCGCACGTCGAATGAAAAATTATCTAAACATGTGCGTTTTTGTTTAGACAGAGGTTTGGGATAGAGGGAATCCACCTCACACAAATATTGCTGATTGAGCGTAATTGAACTTTTCACCCACCACTACTAGTTTTAGGGAAGCATCATTGTGATGGATTTGTTGTGCGTTTGACGGTTCTCCTGGAATGACATTCGCACGCAAAATATCGACAGGCAGCTGCGCAATTGTGAGTTTTATTATTTATTTAGTTTTTTTCTGTTGTGTGTATTTCACTTTGTACGATGAAGTCTACCTGAAGATTATCGATTAAAATTGCAACTCGTGGGGTTACAATCGGGCTATGTTCATAACCTGGTGCTGGGGACACAATGGTTCGATGAAACTATCACTCAACTTTATCACAATATCAAAACTGAAACTTGTTCATCAACCAACATTAGCTGCTTCTTTTAAACGACAAAAACCATCGACCGATTTCAGACCTATCAACATTTTTTACTGAAGAGTTTACTCGAAAATTTCTTCATCTTAGTGTATTATTTCTTCTGTAACTATTATAAAATAAAAGCTGAAACATTCTTTTAGTTCACTGGAAATTACCGGTAAGCCAAACAACTAACACCACCAACCCAACACAAAAATTTAGATTGGTTTCGCCTATTTGTTTTTAACAATCCGGTAGCAGAGATAATGACTAAAATTATTCATTTGTTGTACGCCCCACAACCTTCAAGGTAGTTTTTCTGAGGGACATGCAAATTTCCAAAATCTCCACCCGGAGGTAAACTGCCACCGATTGCCGAAAGTGGAGAAGTGTAGGCGTATAATTTATGTCTCCGGCGGATATCGTTTCGCTTTCTTTTCTTTTTCGGTCCTGGGCTTGCTTTCCCGGACCATATTCCGTGGCATTCAAATGGACGACACCCCACAAACTGTCCGATGTGGGGCTGTAGTGTAAACCAACGTCGTTCTCTGGAACGAAGGGAGAAGCCACTCGGAAGTGGACTTCACACCGTTCGAAAGCGGAAGGATAGAATGTGGAAAAAACGACACTATTATCGGAAGGGCGTTTCGCCACCTTGTTATTTTTTTCGGCGATTTTTTTGTTGGTTTTAGTTTGTGGCTTTCTTTCCAGTCTTCGCTTTCTTGCTCCCGTTTGTTCGGACGCGCTTCACACTTCGCAGAGTGTCCCCAAATTCACTGAAGAAAGTGTTGAAAATTCATAGTTGTTCAGAGCTTGAGCTTGAGCTTGAGTAGACTGTACAATTCGTAGTTGCTCTCCGTGATTGACCTGAACCAACCAGATTGCACAAAGAACACACAGAATGACGCTTGGGACTAGCAAATCATTCTCGTTGTACAATTTTCGGTGATTCGAGCTTTAAATGGTCAATAACGACGCCAGCTACGTCCTTACAGTCACCAGGGGAAGGGAAGGAATGTTAGTATGATATTCACCGCCCGAAGGCCAGAAGGTTCGCCTCTATAGCGTGGTTCCCTAGCGTTTATCATGGGAGCGATAGTCGTTAGTGGGGATGGTTAAGAAAAATCAGGATTCACTGCGTTAAGTGATGTGATTCTAAAAACCTGAACTCTCTACTATTCGGCGAAATGAGATTTGGAGAAAATATACATTCACTACCTGAGAAGTTAACCGAAAGAATTCCTCTGTGATGTTTCCAATCGAATGACTCAAATCAACAACAACGAATAAAAAGGACACTTCTATGTGACATTTTTGCTCACTCACAATATTTGAGGAACCAAAAAGGTAATCAATATAGAAAAACTACATCTTTTCAGATCCTCTAGAACACCAAATATAGACTACGAACATGATATTTTAATTCTGATTCGATGTTCTAACTTCCTGGAATCTGAACACAAAACAAAAACATGTCAGTCACCATTGCAGATCTAACGATGTCAAGTCCAACATTGTTCGACACCACCACAGGTGCGCCACACCACACAAAAACAGGAAGTGGGTTATATATGTGGTATAACCGCAAGGGTGACGTAGGACTATCGTTGATCTAGTGATCATTTGTTTTTAATTGCATCTGAATCAATTCTGAATGAATAAATGAATATTTGGGGGACTTCGAAAACGAGAGCGTTACGTTGAAGGCACAATATTCAGCAAAAGAAGCAATCACACGAAAGTTGTATAATACATAAAACATTGCTTGTATTGTGATATGATTTGTATTCCATTTCCAATAGACAAAATATCTGTTGCATCAAATCAGTCTACATAATGTTTGCGTTCGCTCATCCTTTCTCACAACACCCATTTCACGTTTGAAAAATTGTTGAGTAAACATCGTTGGCCAGTGCGCGTAGAGCGGGAATTCTTTCTTAAGAAGGAATTCGTGGTCTTACGTTGATCGCACTTGATTGAAAAATCACAAAACCAAGTGTATTTGATCGCAGTAACATATGTATAGAAAACATAATAAACTCTTTCGCTTGAATGTAATGTTCAATCCCAAGGGAACTGGCAGATTATTTTTCAGCAACGATAACATCTTTCCAGATTCTCCTCGATACCCGAAGCCCACCAGTGGTCACAAAAAAAATCACAAAATCAAATGTATTTGGTCGCAGTCGATTATGGTTAGAACACATTCAAATAAACTCTTTTCCTTGAATGTTTTTTTCAATTCCCAGGGGAACTAACAGATTATTTTTCAGCAACGATAACATTTTTCCGGAATCTTCTCGACGCTGGATGGCAACCGAACGAAAACAGTTCCGCGCGTGTATGTGTGTTCGTGGTGGCTGCTCCGATGTCTCAAGCGGTGTCAAGTGTGTGTATAGAATGAGACGCGCATCACACAAGTGAGAAGAAATGTCTAGTATAATAATGTTTCGAAATCCGGACGCTTAAGCGCTTACGAATATAACTTCAACTACTAAAAAATATTGACATATCATAGAATGAAAAATTAGCGTTCCTATAGCATTAGAAAGCCTTCATCTAAGTTAAAAATCACAGAACTCCACAAAACCATGTTATATTTGTTCAAAATTTGAAATTTCTTTCATCGTGTCGTGATTTTAAATCCGGACACTTTTTTAATCATGCTTTGGAATCCGGACACTTTTGCTTTTAAATACGGACACTTATTTTCTTTGCAATTCTTTGAGAGAAATTATTTATTAATTCTTGTAGAACTTATTAACGGGTGCGTCATAAGTAGCGTGACTAAATGGAAACACGTTTGGTACAATTTTTTTATTAATTCAATTATTTATTGTAGTTTTACAAGATGACCACTACAAGGTGGCGCTATATACAGGTCAGACTCGATTATATATAGTCGACCATTTTTATTCAACAATTATTTTCAAATCGAATCTCAAGAAAACAATTTTTTCATTAATGTATGAATGTCAAACATAAATAGAAAAATCGCTTTTTTGTGATTCGATGATTGAGTAAAATTGCAATTATATATAATCGAGTCCAACCTGTATATACATTTTCAAAATCCTATCATTATGGGTATCAAATAAAAAGGCTTCATAAGTAGAATACAATTATTGATGAAAAATGTAAATCCAAGATGGCGGCCACTACAAAATGGCGGATTACATATTCCCTCAGAACTTCATCAAAATGGGTATCAAACGAAAGGGCTTGGCTAGTAGAACACAGTTATTGATGGAAATTGAAAATACAAGATGGCGGCCGCTACAAAATGGCGGATTACATACTCCCTCAGAACCCCCAAAATCCAAAATGGTCGCCGCTACAAGATGGCGTCATTTTTTTTTTTCAAAACTCCATCAATATGGTTATCAGATAAAAAGGGCTTGACTAGTAGAATACAGTCATTGAAGAAAAATGTAAATCCAAGATGGCGGCCACTACAAAATGGTGGATTACATATTTTCTCAAAACCCCATCAATATATCAAACGAAATTGACTAGTAGAACACGGTTATTTATGAAAAATGCAAATCCAAAATTTTAAACAAATTGTTAAATGGTTTTATTGTAAAGAAATATACTAATGATACAGATAATGTGCTAAGAACTAAAAAAATAAATAACTAAAAACATTTTTTTAGTTCAAGTGTTTCATTGTGAATAAACATAATAATAATAAAGATGATGTACTAAAAGCTAGAAATTAATAAGACAAGTAGCAGTTAGTAGCTATCATACTTCTTTCTTCATTAATCTAGGGCATTGATGAGACTAAAATAAAATCGAGGGACATGTAATGAAACATCTAACTGTAGAAAATGGAAATCTGACGTGGCTCATTTTGAATTTGTGTTCAAATAGTCAACCCCTTCATTTGATACACATATTGATACAGTTTTGAAAAGAAAATATTTTTTTCAAAACATTTTGTGGTGGCGGCCATTTTGGGTTTGCATTTTTCATGAACAACTGTGTTCTACTAGTCAATCTCTTTCGTTTGATACCTATATTGATGGGGTTCTGAGAAAATATGTTATCCACCATTTTGTAGTGGCCGCTATCTTGGATTTACACTTTTCATCAATAATTATATTCTACTAATCGAGCCCTTTCATTTGGTACCCATATTGATAAGGTTCGGAAAAAAGTATATGGCGCCATTTTGTGCTAGCGGCCATTTTGGATTTGAATTTTTCATAAATAACTGTGTTCTACTAGTCAAGCCCTTTCGTTTGATACCCATATTGTTGGGGTTTAGAGAAAATATGAAATCCGCCATTTTGGATTTACAAGATAATGAAATACGCAGTTGTATAATGATTGCAGAGATAAAGGTGTGTTCCAAAATTCAGACCAATCGGTCAACAGGAAGGGGGTTGAATTTCTATTAATGTGGGACAGCGCTACAGACAAAGTTACAAAGTTACCCACGTACATACAAACGGGTCATATAATCGACCCCGTTCTGCATACCGAAGAGTTTTGCGGTTTCCCGGGTCGAAAATCTTTGCTCCACACTCCATACTCCATACTAAGTCTTCTAACATACCCTTATGCAACTCCTTCAATGAGAAATTTAATCATCAACTTTTGACCGTCCGGATTTAAAAGCATTTTCTGAATGTGCTTTTTATTCCGGGCATTCGTTTGTGAAATTCACATTTATTTATGATTTTTTACATTTTTTTTTGTTAACAGCTAGGTATTATGTTTGACACTCAACTAAATTGACACAATAGTAACTATCAGTCACATTAATTCAACATGCAAAAAATGTCATGGTTTAGGCATGATATTGATTGTAATGAAAAAGTGTCCGGATTAAAAAGCGTCCGCATTCAGAAGCATCACTGTATCTGAGTCATGCGCCAGGTACATTTTGCGCTGTCGTGCTTATGAATTTTGTGTCCTTCGCACCAAGATAGAATACGAGTTTTCTTTGAGCGCGCGCTGATGAAAATTAAACTCAAGCGCAGCGCTGCGTTTGTTTTCTAAAGACTGCTCATTTGCGACGTCAAATTAGACATGCAGTTATACACTAACACCACTCGCGCGTGAACTGAAACACCTCGAAATCCAATTGGATTTTCGACTCGATATCGTGAAACCGCTCATAACATTCACTACCGCAGAAATTGGATTTAATACACACTAACGATCGCAAAGCAAAGAATGTCGCTCTATACCCGCTTGAACAATAAATTTTTCCACCGATTTAATCACTATAATCGACAACCTCGACAATTATACATCGAATCCAAAATAAACTGCACCACGACGTCTCAGAGCAGAAATTCACTCCTCGATGTTGGGCTGAATCTTGAAGTAACTAAACTATTCTAGAAATGATTTTAGCTTATTAAACATTATAACAGAACACTTTTTCCAACCCGAACAAACGGTCGAACACGTCCTTAAAATTTCATAGTTGTTCAGAGTTAAAAAACGGAAAATTAACTGATTCTCAAAATTATCGAGAAATAGTAGAAGCTTCGATGTGAAAATCAAAACCAAACATTGTTGACATCGATATATAGCTTCGCACCGTCTATTATTTTTATCGGTACTTAGTAAACCGGATTTCATTCTATCGTCGTCGATAAACGTCGACCATAAACCGATGAACACTTTCAGTTTGATGCCTAATTTTACCAGGGGAAGCCCCTTCCTTCGTTATGACTACGATTACTTGGTAACAATTTTATGACAAATCCGACGCACCTTCACAAATGCTGACCTTATATTATGGGAGCTTACCCTCGGAGAAATATTAATTTCTCGAAACATTTTTTCAGCGACTTCGGAATCGATTGCAATCAAACCCGCAAAAAAAAAATCTCAGTTAACCACTCCTCGCGCAAGTCACTTTTTCGGTGACCTTCTAATTATATTTACAATTAATTTGATGTAATAAGCATAGAAAAGCGAAATAATGTTTATTTTATGCTCTTCGCTCTGTTGACTTTAGTATGACATTTCACTTCGAACGAGATTCGAACGAAGGTTGCGATCGGATAACCGGCGTGGGGTGAGGCGGGGGAAAAGGCTATTGAAGTCCGCTCCCTCGTTTGCTCCTGCCATAATCCCCAGCCGATGGTCATAACTCCGAAGTGTTTCAACGCTTTATAGACCAATTTCGGTGGTGAAGTTGAATGTTTATTAGATTTTAATTGTTTTGCTGTAGAAAACCCCGTCATAAAGCCGTCGATGTGGAACTGTATTTGGGGGGCATTTACATAGCAAGTGAATGGTTACCTTTCGTTACATGTTAGTTTTCCCAACCAACGTTTATTAGCGGTTGACATTACGGAATCATTCTGGAAGGAATTTGTTGCTTTTCAAAGAACATGTTTATTAACGGGTGTAATAATCGAAGCTTTTATTACCGGTATGTTGTTATGTACCTCTCGCAAATTACCCCAACAGACATAAAAGAAAGGCTCATGCTTTTCTATGAATTGTATTCACCAAACAACAACTCGAGCATGCTGTATAGCGAGCAGGTAGACTGGCAGGTCATTGCTGGAGCTAATTATGCTTTTCCGTACACAATGAGCCGATAGTATCGCTTGGACCTCGTTTAAAATATCGCTCCCCATCAGATCTATTGAAGCTGAAAATTATCTACGCCTCGCCGCGAATGTTTGGCCCCGCTATTGACAATAGGACCAAACAAGAGAACACACGATACTTTCCTGGACAGGACGCTCCATCTAGCTTTAACAAAACGCTCTCCAGGGAAAGCGCATCCGCGGAAGCGCGCGGAAGCTATCACCATCGCGCGCAAGAGCCGGTTATCTCGTGGTCCCATACGGGGCATCCTCACGGCCAGTTTCGCGAGGAACTCATCCCCTCGCACACACACACTCGCAATGTTCATTCATCTTTTGAAACGTTATTAACTCGCGTTCCCTCGACGAATCGACGACGGCCCTTCTTCTCGATGGGCTCTGGTGTTGATGCACTTTTTGGCAAATGAAACGATTGTCTCGATTGGGTTGCAAGCCGAGGGATTTTGTGTCTTCGCTATGGGTATCAATCCTCCGGGAAGCGCCTCATTAATTATGGTCTCGGTGAACTATATCGCCGTTTGTAAAAGCTTGTTTTTGAGTATATTATTGGGAGATCTAGTTTGAAAATGTTCTAGACAGATGTTAAAGAACATTCTGAAAGTTTTGGGATCGCCCTGTGACTCCCGTTTCAATAGAAAAAATCTTCTTAGAAACTACAAATATTTTACTACGGAGCAATTTCACTCCACACCGGTTCCAAAAAATGATTTACGGGAACTTCAGTTCATAAAACTTGTTGTGTACAAGTTAACATACATCACAGCATGACAATCCCCATTGCGAATCATCATTACGTTACACGACAGGCACAGCATAGGCATAGCTCAATCAACATCTAGCATTGGTCAACAGCGTTTTCTTTTTTATGAACCGTCCCAATGTATTACCTTTGCATATCAAAATGATAACTCGTCCCGATTTGTTTAAGGCCAAGGTGCGATTGCATCTAAAGACAAAAATAAACACTGTTGTCATACAAATGTGTCAACATGTAAATGTAGACAAACAGCAGTCTGCCTCATCTCCTTTTTTTGACAACAATGTTTAAGCCACACAAATAATCTTTTTTGAATCCCTTCAAAGAATATAATTTCACTGGGATCCAACTATTATCTCAATGGTTATAGTGTGTCCTCTTACCTCTAAGTGTTGTAGTGTCCTGTATTAAAATAACAAGTTTACAACTCAAGAAAGCTGAAGTATGAGTTCTTCAGAGATGGAGGTGAGAAGAGGGAGAAAAAAATCCAATTTTATTGCGACTGATTTTTTCAAGAAGTATAACTCAAAGTTCAGCAATCTGATTCAAATATGGTGTTCGATAAGTTGTTGGAAAGTTAATGAACTATCTAACATATTACTAGTTACACTACTAAGAACCCTACCCAGAAATATAATTTAATATTAGAAACTTGATATTAGAAACCAAATCAGCAATTCCACAGAAAAATGTAATATAATCTCTCAGAATTTCGTACTATTTGGTAGGATAGCATCTTATCGAATATTCTCAACCGCTAGACCGATTTTTATTTATTAAAAAATAGAAAATTTAAGTTCTTTTGATGTATCTTTCGAAATGAAAAATACAAAAACATGCCATACAAATGCATTACTCGAGAATAAATCAAGCAAATGAAACCAAATTTGGCATGTGGAGGTATTAGGGTGCAATAAATGATTCTATTGTAGTTCGACACTCCTCCCCCCTCTCTAAAGGGGGGCTCCGATACAAATGAAACACAAATTTCTGCATAACTCGAGAACTAATCAAGCAAATCGAGCCAAATTTGAGATGTGAGTGTTTCTGGGTACGAGAAATGTTTCTATGATAGTATGACACCCTTCCCTCCTCTGGAAAGGAGAGGGGGTCCCATAAAAATAATACACATATTTCAACCAAACATGACAATTGAAAATTTTGGGAAAGCTCTGAAGGAAAATGGGAAAATTCGAAAAATTCAATTCGCATGTGTTTTTTTTATCCCATTTATTTATTAGGCTCAATAGCATTTAGCTGTAACAGAGCCGGGTTTAATCGTGTACATGTACATATGTTTATGTTTCTATAAATTGTAAATTACACAGTAGCCATTTAGGCGTTAAGTTTTTCTGTTCCATTACATTATGGTAAATTACACAGTAGTAGCCATTTAGGCGTAAGGGTATTCTTTCTGATCTTCCATTGTTCAGCAGACCGGACAGCGGAGACAGTTGATATTGATCATTGTTGGGTTATTTATAGAACAGCAGCCCGATGTTTCTTGCAGAGCAGAGCAGTTGTATGGATAAATCGATCTTTGTTCCACCGTCGATCGATTTCCATCGCTGATGATGGTTGCGTGAACGTAGTTATTCTATAACAACACAAAGATGGTCAATTGAGAGCCCTGAGTTTGAACTCACGATCGATCGCTTGGTAAGCGAACGCGTAACCAAGTGGCTACGGAGACCCCGTAATTCGCATGTGTTCTACAATTACATATTGACAAGCTTTGTTAGTCCATTTGATATTTGCGGTAATGAAATTGATCTTCGTTCGAAAGTGGAAATGAATTTTAATGTGATAAAACGCACTCCTTATCGTCTTCTATCCATACAAATAAAAATGGATCGCCGAATGTGCTGATAAGAACAAAACTCGAGAAATAAATTGGCCGATTTAGGGCTGTCTTTCTATCATTCTATCACATTTTCTGTATCAAAAATTTGTTCCATGTAACGGAGAAAAATGTTGTTTGCAAGTGGATGAAAAATCTTGCACGAGAATTGTGTCTGAAAATAATATGTTATTATAATGTCGAGTTTTGGTAGAAGTATTGAAATTTTATAGTAAAAAATAATTTTAAAGGGTAGATTAGAAGATCACTCAATGAACAGTTCTACGATTGGAACCATGAACATGCGCTTAGTAAGAAAACGTGGATGTGATAACGAAAAATAATTTTTGGGCCTGACGAAGTTTGCCGGGTCAGCTAGTAACATATAAAAATTAGCGATGTGATCGAATACCATTGCACCACAGTATACACACTGAGGTCCCAAGGAATGTATGGGAAAAAGTGGCCTTTGAATTTACGGACAGAAATTTCTGCAAAATGTTGATTCCCGCGAAAAAGCACCCTATGCAAATTTTTAGCTCAATCGCACTTTGTTTAAACTGTCACAAAAACAGTCCATGGAAATATGTTCTATAAGAAACTTTGTCGGAAAGGTTTCTAAAACTGTCCTGAACATTTCATTTCCCAAAGTATTTAAAAACTATTTTAATCGATTATAAGCAACATTTCACTAAGGGGGGTTTCGCTCTAATTTCTTGCTCGCTCTAATCTATATGAATAAATATGTAAAATCTGTTGGTAAGCGGAAAACCCGAAAAAGGGATGGTCCGATTTTAGCCTTCTTTATTTTGTTGTATTCGTCTATTCCCGTAGATCAATATAGTGGAGAGAAAAATCGGAAAATTTTCGGAAAATCCTGAAGGAAGATCGGAAATTTCGGAAAATTGAATTCCCACATGTTCGAAAATTACATCATAATAAGCGTTGTTAGTTCACCCGATATTTGCGCTATCGAAATCGAAAGGATTTTCAGATGGAATAATGCATTCCTATATCTTCTATCTATATAAACAAAAATGGAAGGCCAAATATGTTAGTGTGCCGTAAACCCGAGGAAGGATTGGTCCGATTTGAGCTGTCTTTATTTTGTAATATTCTCTGTATCAAACATGTATACAATGCAACGGATAAACATGTTATTTCCAAATGCTTGAAGAATCTTGAACGAGAATTGTGTCTGAAAATAATTTTATATTATAAGGACGAATTTTTGTGGAAGTACTAGACAATTTATAGTAAAAGGAAATTGTAAAGGGTCAAAGGGTAATCAATCATTGAAGAGTTCAGTGATTGGACTCACTAACGTTCACTTAGTAAGAAAACGTGGATATTTGAAAGTATTCAAATCTAAAAATCTGTTTTGGGCGGGACGAAGTTCGTCGGGTCAGCTTGTTTAAAAAAATAAAAATACACAAAACTTCCATGAACTGGTGTCTAAATCTGGTCACAGTTATGTTTAAACTGCCATATTTTGATTTAATTGTCATTTTACATTTGATAGATATCTGAAACTTGATGTACTAGAATGGTTCAATTTGTGTATATTAGTGTGATACTATGATGAAAAAAAAACAAGTTCCATTCTAATTCTATGGAAAAATAATTACTCCGGTTAACCCATTTTGGTTCATATTCATATTCATATTCTTGTTCAACCTGTGACTCGTTTTTTTTTCTTGATCACTAGAATGTTGGCACAAGTTACGTGGAGGTATCCTTTCTAAAAGAATTCTACTGTCATTATTTATATTCTACATTATGTTGGAACAAATCTTCGAATGGTGGAGATTATGGATTATGGATGGATTTAAATCAAGTTTTTTAAATTTTAGATATTTGAAAACTTCGATTTTTGAATTTTAATTATTTTGAAGTATATACAAAACATATCTTTGAATTTTAGATTTTTGGATAACAAATTGTTCTCGGGTGATAGAGTTAGACTATTTCGATTTTAGATTTTCTGGGTTGACAATTTGGATTGATTCTGGATTTCTTGAATTTAAACTTTCGGATTTTTAACAATTGAATGTTTCGATTGGATTTTTTGGATACCTCATTTTTTCAATTAAAATTTCCGGTTTTCAGCCTGTGTGAATTTTAAATTGAAAAGAAATACCGTGTCAATCTCCATCATATGTAATGTAGGTTAATTTGTTCCATTCAACTCGCATTACCAGTTTGCAGAATCTTTTTAATTTAATTTAATAGGTACTATAAAATATCTACAGTACAACTCAAGTAGAAAGGATACGTCCACGATACTTGCGTCAAAATACTTATGATCAAAATTGAAAAACGTATCACATGTTGGAAAAAATCAAGAATATGAACAAAAATTCAACACTTTTCTAGACGGGGTATTTTCTTCTCCATAGAATTACTTGTACTTATATACACAAACTAGCTGACCCGGACCCGGCGAACGTTGTTCTGCCATACAAATTATTTCTAATGATTATGTGGGTTGTTAAATAAAAAATAACTAATGTATTGTAAGTGTGTTTCAATGCTTAAATGATCGAATGTGTTCGATAAAATAGGACCAATGCACACTGTCATTCGATAAACAAACGTGAAACGTTCGTGACTCTTGTGTTCGAAATACCAAGGAATGGAGCGCCAAGACGATGACCGCGAGTAATGCTGTAATGAAGCTCAATACGGACTTATTTTTTGTTTGTTTGAACAAACGTGCTGTAATGTCATGACAATGCATGCGTTCTGGCCTGGCAATAGCAAAAGATGTGTCGGTGTTGCTCATGATAGCGTCTCCTAATAGAATAAGGAAACGCTATCATGAGGAAGTGAGCTTTAAACGACGTCAGTATTTATACGAAGTTATAGTGAACTAGCAGGCCCGGTGAACATCGTCCCGCCTAAAATTGTTTTTGACGTAGGATTACGTCTTTCGAGAACATATTGGGAGTACAAATTGGAAAACGAAAATCGATTATATTGTGAAAAATGTCCAATTTCAAACGCTTATTACTCATTTCATGATGGGCTTTTTGCGTCAATCGATTTGGGCACTTCATAACAATTTAGAACATCAAAGAAAATAGTATATATCATCTAACTAACTACCAAACAATTGAAAAATCTCAACTCCTATCCAAACGAGAACTTTGGGTTCTGATTGGTCAATTGAACATCACACATCCAGCGCATCTGCATTCTGTAGAAATTAAAATACGGTACTTTTTAATGAAATATGAGTTTGATTTTCTGCTGATGTCCGGCGTATATTAACATATCCCTGAAAACCGAGAATTCAATTTTTAGTTTTAGTTTTAGCTGTGGCCACATTATGTACTCTCAGTGAATGCGCACTTCTTCGCACCCGACTCGATCGCTCCGGAATAACATTAACGGTGCTTACATTGATCGTATCTGTACATTTCGTTCAAAAACAAGTCAAATATTTGCATCACGAGCGAGCGGGTGGCGTTTACAACGCACGTTGAGTTGGTATAAAAGAAGGTAGCACTGCGCTTTGGACAGTGGACTCAGGAGGTCGTGCCTTAGCGTTTTACAAAAGAATTTACAAATCCAGTTTTCGATTTTCGCACAACCAGTTGAAAGCTTTATGCAAGCCATTCTTAAGGCTTCAACCGGGGCTAAATAAAAATGTATATCTCAGTAGAACAGAGAGATAGACGAGGTCAAGGAGGAGGCCATCTATCTGCCAAGCGTCAAGAGACATTACGACCATTAGTGGCTCGATTTGGTGCTGTCTGATACCGGTGGTTTTCACTGCCCCTGACGTCTTTCGCTGTTTTTCAGGATCCCAATTACATTATCTGGCGTCGCTTGCTGATCCATCACTTTTTCGCGGTGACTTTGACCTACCGCTGGTGGAATTGTTTGCTGAAGGAGCACGATTTTCCTGACGCCCTTTTCATCGCATCGTCAAGAAAGCCATCCATCTGCCTGGACTCAATCGCTATGGCGGCAGTTGGTGGCTTGGTTATCGGCGGTGCCTGTTGCTGGTGGTGGTAACTTCTGGCATTTTAGTTGTTTTCTGCTCACTGTTCGGTGATACTTTTGTCGCCCGCTTTTCCCGGTGCCCTACCGCCATTGGTGGTATTTGTTGACTGACCACTATTGGTGGCGTTTGCCATTGTTTTTTTTCCTTTTCATTCCCAAATTTGAGTGTGCGTTAAGTGCGCCTATTTACATTCATTGAATTCTCAACTAAATTGCTTCAAGTAAATCTGGTCATTGATTTTTTTCCTTTTTTTTTCTCTGCGATTGTTTCTCTGCTAGTATTATCTAACAATGTATTTTCTGCGAATATTTACGAATGTTTTCTTAACCATATCCGAAATTTCATGATGCATTCAAGCATCCGAAAAAAAATTATTGACATTCATAAAACATTTTGATGCTATTTCTGAAAATAGCCTGTTATCGAGTTTGTTGAGTGAATCGATATTTTTTATCTGAGTATACAAAAGGTACAGCCAGTCCTTATCATGGCTTCCTGCAGCTCAGGTCTGACTGGAAAGTCCACAAACTTTTTCAAACATGTTCAAAATCAGTATGCAACAGATAGCTTAACGTAATCCTACGTCAACTATGCGGTCGTGTCTCAAATACAACCCTTCTGTAACTTTTTTCGAATATTTTTTTTCCAGAAATTGTTTTTTTTTTCATACATTCAACGACTCTTAAAATCCGATGAGTGAAAAATTACACAATTTCGGATTGAAAGCAGAACCTTTATTTAAAGCACTGTTAAGTGAAAAACTCTGACCTTTACTGTTGTACTGGTTTCTAGCTTGCCATCGAAATAAATTTGAAGAAATTTACGTTCTCCTTTCGTACAAAGATGGTTGATTTGCCTTTGAATTTGTAGAGTTGTTTGTGATCTCAACATTGGTGAGTAAATCCAGAGAGTCTCGCACGAGCAATGATCAAGTGTAGACGCGTGTTCCGTCACTCCGTGTTTAGCTTTTTTAGCCGAAGGTCTTTCGAAATGTTTTAGTGTAGCCGTAAAGTTAACTCTGTGAATGAAGAATATGTTGCGAACTAAAATGTCGCGAGGAATCAAAGGAAACATTTGTGCCCGTCTTGATTTCATTTTGGATCGTTTGCGGTGGATTTTATAGTGACCGCTTTTGTATTAAAATGTAATATGCTTGTGGGAAAACAACAGTACCGTGATTAACCCTTTCATTACGGCAGTGTGCTCCGCCGAAGTGCAACCCCTGTACGGAGCACTGCGCCAAAAAGTATGCTGGTGTGATCGAAGAGCAGGGTGAATTTCATGTCGTCTAAAGACGACGGCCGTACACACAGCTCGTCGCTTGGATGTCGTCTATAGACGACACTCGTAACGAAAGGGTTAAGTGAAATTAGACATGAACGTTTCATAATACGAATTCATGGTTATGTGTTTTTAACCCAATGAAATTTTCCATTCGATTTGATGGTGTTAGTGAGCAGTTTATCTTGCTGATGTCCTCATTCCCACAAAGTGATGTGCGAGAAAAGAGCGTTCGCTTCTCTCTGATGTAGATGTATTGATGTTGCTCAGTGAATTTGTTAGCGAGTGGGGGGAGAGTATTGTTCTCCAGGCCAGAACAAGATCGTTGAACTTTTCTTCACAGGAAATGAATCGTGTAGTGTTCGGTGTTGCGTGGGTCCGATGTGACCTCTGATGTGGTTTGCTGTCGGTGCATATTCGAATGAATGAAATGAGGCTCCACGGGGGGAATTTCGATGGAAAACGGAACACAATTCGTTCCAAGCAAAGACAATGAATCTATTGATACGGCAAAAGCATATTGTAATTAATATTTTCAATCGTGTTCGTGCGCGAGATTCGTTGCGTGAGACGCACTTGGCGTGACACGCTATATTAGCAAGAATCATTAAATGGTAGCTCTCCCGGAGAGGAATGTGATAGAATAGATTTGACAACGTATAGGTGTTCGTTATTATAGTTTCTGCATCGAGTGCGAAATTGTTTCGTCGTAGTGATCGTATCACAATCTGAGCGTAGGGCTGAGTGTGCAGTGGTGTCAGATAACTTTATTTTCATTAACACACATTATTCAATTCAAGAGCTTTTAAAGGAGTTTTTTTATGACCTTTTCAGGTCAGGAGAAATATCTCTGTACTACGCACCCTGAATAACGAAATGCATGACCAGTCCGATAAAAATGTATATTTTCTCCAAATCTCATTTCGCAGAATAGTTGAAAGTTCACGTTTTCAGAATCACATCACTTACCGCAGTGTAACCTGATTTTTCTTAACCATTCCCACTAACAACCATCCCTTCCATGATAAACGCTAGGGAACCACGCTATAGAGGCGACCCTTCTGGCCTTCGAGCGGGGAATATCATACTAACATTCCTTCCCTTATCCTGGTGACTGCAAGGACGTGGCCGGCGTCGTTATTGACCAGCTCGAATCACCGAAAATTGCACAACGAGAATGATTTGCTAGTCCCAAGCGTCATTCTGTGTGTTCTTTGTGAAATTTGGATTGTTCAGGTCTGATTTTTTTCTTTTTTTTCTTGGTTCATGTCTGTTTACGCGTCCCATATTTTATGGACGGACTACTGCTATAAATTCTTGCTCATCTAGCTCTAGCATCTAGCTCTATTCGTTTACCACAATACGCGCATCAACCGATCTGTTACTGCTCTTCCGGTTCATTGCCACTTAAATCTCGATCATAGCAACCTATAAAAAGCTTGAGCAGATATCAGCAGGTCTCTTATTTCCCAATAAAGTGTCGACAATCAACACCGGTCATTCGTTCGCAAATTAAATAAATTTGTCGGCGTCAAGAACAATTTCCCGTATTATCGTGAACAAGGTCAATCACGGAGAGCAACTACGAATTGTACAGTCTACCCAAGTTCAACATTGGTGAGTATATCCAAATAAAGACTTATTTTAGAAGAAACTATCTCTTATGTTGGATTAAGTTCAGTTTCTACAACAATATTTGCATCGCATGTCGTCATTCGAAAGCAACCGTAAAAAAACTCTTGATTCTGATAAGTGGTAGTAAAACAAAAAGTGCAAGGATTTTGTTATTTGACTCAATGGTAATTTGACTTTGCATCTGTATAACACAATTCTGATGCCTTCCGATGAAACTTTTGCGTTTTCGATATTGGTAAATCACATTCTTGGACCCAAACAGCACAGAAATAGTTCGCTGTAGTCAATCGTGCATTCATATTTGAAAGCAACGCGTTATAATTGGACATTCATAAAACTAGATCAAGTGAACAAATGAATAATGTTCATTTTTTCCCAGCTTCCTCTCACTCTTAAAACAATTACAGTCAACTCTCCCTAACTCGATGTTCTGTATCTCGATATTTTCCCTAACTCGATGGATTTCATGGCACCTTCGATTTTACAAGCATTCTTCTCTCCATAACACGATACCTCCCTAACTCGATGCCTCTCTTACTCGATGTGTTTTGATTCATTTTTCCATGGATTTTCACCTCCCTAACTCGATTGATTTTCGCGTACATGTTTTTGTGCGTTATTCCCTCAGATTTCAATTGCCCTTGAAAGTGAAGACGGAGTGTTCGTGTCATCAAACAATTTCTTTTCAAGTATGGAAAACCACGAGAAACCTTTCAAGCGAACAATCAAAACGCTAACCATTGCGCAAGGTTTGAGCATCATCGAGCAGGTCGAAAAATATGGACGGAAGGGGTCTGAAGCTGCAAATAATTTCAGTATTGCACAAAGTGCGGTATCAACACTACTCAAACTAAAGTAAAAATGGAATCGGAATGGAAAATTGTATCTAGACCAAAAGCATATAAGGTTGGTCAGAATCGAGAAGCTGGAGCGGTCAATGAATTTGTGTCTTGTCAAGCTAGACAAAATAATTTACCCCTCTTCTATTCTTCGGGATATGGCTTGAGAATTTGTCCAGAAACTGGGAAATCCTAACTTTAAAGCACAACCAACATGGACGGGAGTGATATTCCGCTGGCATAATTAATGTGTCGTGAGCGATGTCGACGGTACAATACCGTTCGATTGCTCAATGTCTTTTAATAATTAGTGCAAAAAGGGCCAAAACGTGATTTGCTGTGATCTGATGCCAGATACCGATATACTAGAAAGTGTTGAAAAACCTGAGAAAAACGCTGAAGATAGTAGTTCTATTGAGATGCTAATTCGAACGTTAAATCAAACCTGAAGAATATGTCCGGAATATTGAAATCAACTGAAAATGTTCCTGTGAAACTATTCGAACATTTCTTTGTGATTGAACAGTTCCTGCGTGATCGTTACAATGCAGTTTGAGTAACATACTTAATCAATATTTTCTTTGTTAACCTAGTGCCTCGTGCAAGTCGGACTCGATTATATACAAACTCGATTATATATGATTCGATTATGTAAAATTTAGGACTCGATTGTATACAGTTTGAAAAAAAAAGTTTTTTTTATAATTCAAATATGAATAATTTCAAGAAAAAAAATTAACCTTTCAGCATTAAGGTGAAATTTAAGTGGCTTTTATAAGTACAGTGGGTTAAAAATCGCGATTTTTGAAGATTTTGATTGAATCTTCATCAGGAATTGTTTATATCGATATTGCAGCGAAATTAAGAGAGATAGAAGTTGGGCGTCAAAGAACAAATTGTAGAGAGGTTAGAGAGCTTCAATTTAATTGATAGAAACAATCAAGTTTAGTATGAATTTTTAGGATAAAATTAATAATTACAAATAAAACAAAACTTTTAAATTTTCCACTTCAAAAATGTTATTTTAATCCACTAATTTATATGTTCCACTACTATATCCTGTACAAAATTTTTTCATCTTTCAAATGAAAGCAAAAAAATCGGATTACGTAGCATACTTTTCAATGTAGAGTCAGTTTGAGCCAACAGAATCCGAAACAAAGAAAAAGTTCTATAAGTCTGTCATCGTTGAAATTCTAACATATGCGTAGAAGGATTTTTTTCGTGAAATATAACCGTCTATCACCTCCTGAAAGATTCTAGAAAAAATATTTTTTTTATATGAGAAAGGTTTTTTTTCACTTTAAGGGAATGAATCAAAAATTCAAATTCATACCATATTTGGGACACTTACCCTAATACATGACAATTTAAGACATAAAAAAAAATAGGAAAAAATGTTCTGTATCTCGATACCTCCCTAACTCGATGGTCCCTTTGGATATCGAGTTAGGGAGAGTTGACTGTATTTGTATTAAGTACACGGTATTGTGAGCCTTCACGAGTATCAATCCTTGCAAAACAAACATTCGAGCAATCTCTAGTCTCTACCAACCGATCGTCTCATCTCACACAGCATCCACAGGACCAACTTTCAATAGGAACACTTCCCCGCGTGCAGATCGCTGCCGCTCCATCTACAGCCTCTGGCATCCACACTTCGTGGCACGTTCTCGCCACGTAAAACGGTTTGTGGTTCAAACTTTCGCACATTCATCGTCCCAATCCCGTCCGCGTTGGAGCAACAATTACAAGCGAACTTTTGCACAGCTGCCACCTCAGTGTGGTGTGCGCGAATACTTACAAATTTCACCCTTCTCCCTTCTCACCGCGGAAAAAAATATTTCTCCCACGCGTTCTCACATTCTAAGCAGCCGCATCACATCACGAGTTTGTGGAAAAGTTTGTTTTCGAACGGGCAAAGGATGCAACCGACAGACGACGACGAGATTCGCTTGCTCGTTTCGAGGGATACCGAGGAATCAGTGCGTCCGCCCCCAGTCGTGCATCGAGAGAGAGAGAGAGCAATGTAATTAAGTGCATTTGTCAAGTACAAAAGTAATTTCACAGTCGAGAAGATGCATGGCATCATAATTTTGCCGCCTTTTCTCCGAGCGCAAGATTTTTATCTCGAATGGCAAACGACAAACTTCCTCTTCCGAGAAACCGGAGGGAGATACAAACACCGAGTGAGGACCGTTTCATCTATGAAGCGTGGAGCGGCGAACAATGGTGTTCTGGTGTAGCCTTTTTTTGTGCCTGGCTTCCAGCTTCCAGATGCTCTCGTTGATGTTGCTGTTATTGTTGCTGGTTGGCTCATAATTTTCGCCAGCAATGAGCTGCTAACAAGAGCATGACTTGAGGATGGAAACGGATGGAATCAACAGCTTCTCATCGCTCCCGGTCTATTTTCTTCGAGAGGGTGCCGGTATGACAAAGTATCTGTGAAAATGTAATGAGTGTAATTTTATTTAATGTGCTCATAATCTTGTCAGCGAGTTGCTGCCTCAGTCCACTCGGGTTGGAGATTCCCATCTTCTGGGGATGATGGTTTACCCCACATCGCTCACTGTGCGCTAAGAAGTCTTCATCACAAATCAAATTTATCACTGGACCACTGGCTCGCTTAACTTGCTTGCTTTGGGACAATTTACGGTCGGAGTTATAATTTAACCGACATCGACCATCGGTTGACCACCATGGGTCATCATGGGGCGCACAGGCTCTGACCGCTATTCGCACCTTGTGTGTCCCACGCGACCAAACAAACTTTTTCCCCCGTTGTTGTCTAGTCAATATCGCACATGTTCAACCAGGCTGGGCAAAGGGTCAACCTGCAAGCGAGCAAGAGAGAGAGAGAGTCATCGAATGTGGCGGGTGCTAATAAATAATCGACCGGCTTTGGAACTGAGAGTTCGATAAATTGGCTTCTTCAATGGTGCCTAGCTTGTCGATGATGGTCTCTGTTATGTGTGAGCGGCGTGCGTGGAGCTATAAATATCACCAGCTCAGGCAGGATAACAAACAGCTCACCGTGCGGTGGCGGGTCGGAATGGGAAACGAAGCGTTGGAACGTCGGTTTTTATGGTCATCCATACGGACCGCTGTTGTTTTGGGGATGGCAAGGGTCTGAGAGGACTTCACGCTTGCGGACAGCAGCAAGGCTATAGGTGACCAATTAATCATTTTCATAATTCACTTGCTGATTACATCTATTCATTTTAATAACTCATCCTGGGTGGCTAGCTATTGCCCTTAGAATGTGACACACTGATGAATCGTTGTGGGTTCCTTTGATTGTGTGGTTGGGTGCCCCTAGGTGTAGTTGATTTTTCTATTCGATTAGGTTTAACCGAGTTTTTGAAATCAAACTACAATGGCTGTATGATGAGTAAATAGCCAAGACCAGAGACACCATATTCAAGATCAAACCTTATGTGACTTTTTAGAGGCATTCTTTAAGTGACTTTAAGTGGCTTGCTGATCCTGTCGGGTTTTTTTTTTGTCGAAGATCTTCTTCTTGAATGGCGTTAACGTTCCCTGTGGAACTTTTGCCGTCTCAACGTATTCATTAACTAGCGTCGTTCATTAATACTTGGTTGAGATTTCTATGCCGAATAACACGCCTTGAATGTACTCTGGAGTGGCAAGCTCTAGAATACGCGTGACCACAGTGCAAGCCGGAAGAATTTTCTTTGACAAAAAATCCCCCAACCAGAACGGGAATCGAACCCGAACACCCGGCATGATAGTGTGGGACGCTAACCACTCGGCCACGGGTGCACCTTTCGTCGAAGATAGTTCTTCCGAATTACACTGGTACACGGACAGTCTCGAAGTTGACACTACGAATACAATCAATGTATGTTATTCACCATAAAAGTATCTTCTCAGTACTATTTTGAAATGATGCAAATAAGAAGACCTTCTAGGAACATTAGTACCAAGAAGAGGACGAAGAAAGCTTCCACTTCAAATTTCATTAAAGGGCCTGGCCGGGTAAGGGAGTAAAAAGTGCCCCCAAACCAAATCACTAGCTGTATGGCAAATATTGTAAAGGATATTAAATAAGAAATTTTAATATCCCTAAAAATTTTTGGCGGTTTATTTGAACCCCTATGTGGTTTGACGTAGGATCTATAGTGAAAAACGTACTTTTTCGTTTATTTTACGCCATCCTCAATAGATCCGAGATAAAAATTTGAAAAAAAATACTGAATGTGCATCTTACCACGGTGTATCAAGAAAAATTGTCAAAAAAATCATCAAAAATTTTAGTACTAAAAAAAATATTTAAATTCTTAAAAAAAAAAATTGGGATTTAGAGATTCAGTACTACTCTAATTTATATTAGGCTGTCAAAAAAGTCCTGCGGTATTTTTTTTTGAATTTTCATTTGTTCATAAAATTAGTTACAATCATCTGTTTTAAGTCAAATATGCGCCGTTTTGTTCGATGACTTGTTCCCAACGAGATGCCAACTTCATAATACCCCTGTTATAGAAGCTCGCTTCCTTATTGGCAAAAAACTCGGATAGCCAATTTTCACAGGCCTCTTTTGTGGCTAACTTCTGACTACCTAGCTCGTTCGCCATGGACAAAAACAGGTGGTAGTCACTTGGTGCAAGGTAGGGACTATACGGCGGATGCAAAAGAACCTCCCATCCGAGCTCCCGGAGCTTCTGGCGCGTCACCAAAGAAGTGTGTGGCCTGGCGTTGTCCTGATGGAAGACAATGCGGCCTCTTCTTCATGAGTGCTACCTTCAAGCGGTCCAGTTGTTGGCAGTACAGGTCTGAATTGAGCGTTTGGCCATAGGGAAGCAGATCATAATAGATTATTCCTTGACAATCCCACCAAACACACAGCAGAACCTTCCTGGCCGTTAATGAGGGCTTGGCCACCGTCTGAGCCGCTTCAGCGGGCTTCGACCACGACCGTTTGCGCTTCACGTTGTCGTAAGTGACCCACTTTTCATCGCCAGTCACCATCCGCTTCAGAAACGGGTCGATTTTGTTGCGATTCAGCAGCGATTCACATGCGTCGATACGGTCAAAGATGTTTTTTTGCGTCAACGTGTGTGGCACCCATACATCGAGCTTCTTTGTGAATTCAAGCTTCTTCAAATGGTTAATAACGGTTTGATGACTTATCCCCAGCTCTTGGCCGATGCTACGGCTGCTACTATGCCGGTCTTTCTCGGCTAATTCAGCGATTTTGTCGCAATTTTCGACGACAGGTCTTCCGGAGCGTGGCCCATCTTCGACGACCTCTACACCAGAACGAAAACGTTGAAACCATCGTTGTGCGGTGGAAATGGAAACTGTATCGGGTCCATAAACTGCACAAATTTTATTGGCAGCTTGAGTTGCATTTTTGCCTTTGTCATAGTAGTACTGTAAAATATGTCGGATTTTCTCTTTATTTTGCACCATATTTGCGACACTATAACTCACGAACGACCTAACCCAACAAAACACTGTCAAGGACTATATTATAGCGCGCAAAAATACCTTTCCAACAAGCTATAGTATGACTCGATACAATGAATACAACTAGAACTACGCGCTTACAATGACACCTCGCGGAAATACCGCAGGACTTTTTTGACAGCCTAATATTTAAATGTGCTCTTACGGCTTTTCTAGATTGATAAATATCTTCAAGCTGCTTTTTTTCAAATATCTAATAATAAAAATAAAATAATAAAAAAAATACACAGTACAAAAAATGTTAAAGATTTTCTGGCATTTCGAAATTTTGAAAAGAAAATATAATTTTGAGACCCACTTCTGCTCAAATTTTTATTTAAAGGCGTTCGTATGTGTCTTTTTTCTACATGTGGCGTAATTTTTCCTGAATTTTTAAGAGCATTGTGTGACACAAAAATAATTTTCTTCATCGTCTGCATTATTATTTTTATTTTCTTGAAATCGATTATTTTATTGTATTCGTGGTTTTCAATTGTAAGATTAAAATAAAAGAAAAAATTGGATTTGTGGTCTGAAAGTTATATTTTTTTTTTAATTTTCGAAATGCCAGAAAATCTATAACATTTTTTTGTACTTTTTTTTTATTATTTTATTTTTTTTATTAGAGATTTGAAAAAAACAGCTTGAAGATATTTATCAATCTAGAAAAGCCGTAAGAGCACATTGAAATATGAATTAGAGTAGTACTGAATTTCAAAATTCCAAAAATTTTTTTTTCAGAAGTTCAATATTTTTTTAGTACTAAAATTTTTGATGAAACTTTTTTTTGATAATTTTTCTTGATACACACCCTTGTACTCGCGAGAACAATACACTAAATTTTTATTATTATTATGTATTATTGCAAATGCACGTAGCGCGCTCAGTATGCATCGCGAATATTCCTCTCGTGCAAGACACAATACGGCCGAGGGATTTCATAATTGTTCTCTCACTACCGTTATCTATTTGATAACGCATAAAATCAACAAATCGTACATATGATTCAATTTTGTACCTTCTGTCACATTTAGTTCTAAGTCTTCCCGCTGAACATTTTTCTATTATTTTTTAAAGTCAGTGGTCTTAATGTCAATTTGAGCACGATCTATCATTAAGTTTGTTTATAGCGTCATTAAGAATAAGTTTTGGTTTCTAGGATTTTATCTTATTTTTGGAAGACTCGGATCGAATAACTTTTGGCGATGGAAGTTGCTGCCAGACCAATTAACGTATTGCAAGTCCGGTGATCAGAATCTGTTGCGCTCAGTGTGATCCACTTCGCAGTCAAGAAGCCTATTCAGATGAAAGCGTTCCAATTTGCATGATCACCCAAAGAGCACGAACGATTCAGCTGCCTTTCATAACTGACACAAGTTCGTTGTTACGTTAATGAAACAATTATTAAATTTAGAGATAAGCAGTATGAATACTAGGTTGCCAATGAATGTATGGGACAAAGTGACCTTCGAACCAACATTTTGCATGAAGTCCCATTTGAAAGTTCGAGATGACCAATTTCATTGGTATCCTAAACTATAGGTTCTGCTTCGTATTCCGAAAAAAGAAAAAGTCCCAGAAAGTCGATTTTTTACAAAAACAAAATTCTCGCGAATTTTCGAGCTGAATAAGTACTATTAAAATTAAATCTACATATATAAAAATGGATTTTTGTCTATCTGTCTGTCTGTCTGATTCTCATAAACTCTGAAACTACTGAACCAATATTTTTTCTTTATTTGGTTTTTTTGCATGTATTTTTCGTTTTTTGAAAATAAAAGTGAAATTTGGTTTTTGATTCATCCCCTTAAAGTCAGAAAACACTTTTCTCACATGAAAAAAAGAGGTGATAGACGATCATATTTGATGAAAAAAATCCTCCTACGCATATGTTCGAATTTCAACAATGACAGAGTTTGTTTCGGACTCTGTTGCTTCAAACTGGCTCTACATTAAAAAGTACGCTACGGAAGACGATTCTGATGTTTTCATTTGAAGGATGAGAAAATTTAGTATAGGATATAGTAGTGGAACAACTAAATTAGTGAATTTTAATAACATTTTGGAAGTGAAACACTTAAAAGTTAATAATTTTTAATGTGTTATTATTAATTTTATCCTAAAAATTTATATTAAACTAGATTAAAATAAAGTTATTTAACCGCTCCACAATTTGTTCTTTGACGCACAACTTCTATCTTTCTTAATTTAGCTGCAATATCGATATAAACAATTCCTGGTAAAAATTCAAGCAAAATCTTCAAAAATCACGATTTTTACCTCACTGTACATGTAAATAATAGCCACTTAAACTTCAACTTAACGTTGAAAGGTTACATTTCTTCATGAAATAAGCCATATTTGAAATATTAAAAAAAAAATTACAAACTGAATATAATCGAATCCAAAATTGTATATCAATTCGATGAATCACATATAATCGAGTCTGTATATAATCGAGTCCGACCTGTACTGTATTCTGTTAGTCAAATCAATTCATTTGACACCAATATTGAGAGGATTGCAAAAAATACATAGTCGACCATTTTGTGGCGGCGACCTTTTCGAATTTATGTTGTTCATAGTGTAGTGTATTCCCCAAATCAAGCCATTCAGCCATTTTTTTTGCGGCAGCCAAATTGAATTATTCAAGATCATGGAATACGCAGTTTTATGATGACAGTAGAATTAAATGTTTGTTCCAAATTTCAGATCAATCATTCAACAGGAACGGCGTCAGTCTTCTAATAATGTGGGACAACCCAACAAACATTCAAACATACATGGAAACAGGTCAAGCTGAATGAAACCGTTCAAAAAGTATTTAGTCGTTTAGGGACTGCGGCCATCTTGAAATTGTGATTTTTTATTATCTGCTGTGTTCTACTAGTCGAGAACTTTCTTTTGATACATTTTTGGGCATTTTTCATAAATAACAGTCCGGATAAATATCATAAATCATAAATCGAATCCCGGATAATCGAGTCTCCGGATAATCGAGTCCGACCTGTACTAGGATTTTTTTTAGTAAAAGGTAAATTCAACGGGGTCGATTAGAAGATCAATCAGTGAACAGTTCGGCGATTGGACTCATGAACTTGCGCTTAGTAAGAAAACGTGAATGTTTGAAGGTATTGACAATCAAAACAAATTGGAGTGGAGTGCTATTATTTGTCAAAAAGCCAGTTTAATTCAAACTCAATTGTGGAAGTGGGGACATGAAGCATCAGAACACTCGCAAAATATTAGACCCGTATTTTTTGTTCCATTTGAATGCTTATTTCTATTTTATGGTCCGTAAAAATGGTCCGAAAAAAACAATTTTATTTTTCAAATTTTTTCATTATTTTTCTTTTTATAATTTTTCATAAATATTCATAACTTTTGAGCCACTTAACCGATTCAGATACCGACACATCAAATTAAAGCCACTTGGCTATTTTTTGTCGGAAAAATATTATACTTGTAAAAAAATAGAATTTTGTTTTCGCTATTATTGATTGTATTTGTTTTTTGTTGTTTTCATGGCTTTGGACTAAAGGGCGCTATATTTTCTTTATATATATATTTTTTGAAACTGATGTTTTTTTACATAACGTATCCAAAAATCAGATATGTGATTTCTTTCGTTTTCAAGTTTTCAAGATTTTTAAAAGTTTACCGATGGTCTGGACAATCATTTTCTCCAAAAATGACATTTTTATAAATTGATAACTTTTCAAATACATTTATAAGGTACTAGCTAATTGGCTTTAATTTGATATGTCGATCATCTAAATCGGCACAGTAGTTTGAAAGTTATGAGTGTTTGAAAAAAATTATTTTTAGAAAAAAGGAAAAATTGATTTTTTGGACCACCATAAAATGGAAATGGGCACTCAAATAAAAAAAATTAAAAATACGGGTCTAATGTTTCGCGAAGAGGGTTTGAGATGGAATGGCTGTAATTGTATCCACTAATAATTGAAACATTGAAACAGGGAAAAGAAAAACATACGACAGATGTGTTTCTCGAGAGTAAAAAAAATGTACATTTACCTTAAATGATCAAACATTATCGATTTTTTTGCGTAACTGGAGTTATCAAAAGATATCGCTCGATGCTTGAAACGTAGTTTCGATAATGAACGTATGAAATCAACACAAATCACCCTGTTCACGTGCGAACGCGGAGAAGCCTTCAGGTAGTCTACCAAAGGCATGTATTAGATCAAGCAAGCAGCAGTACGTCATTCACTGGCAAATGAAGCCAATGACTTAATTTCGCCTCCTTTCCAGCCCCGGTCGTAAAAGATTCGAACGAAATTGAGCAATCATTCTGGAGCACTGTTATCGCCGAAAACGGAAACGGAACTGCACTGTTCTCTGCTCTCTTTAAGGGGGGCCTTCCGAAACAAAGCCAATTTCTAGCGCCTTTTTGCATGATCGCACTAATTAAACCAGGCACCTCGGGCGCGGCTCGGTTCGGTGTGAAATGCAAAAACCAGGCCATGCCATCCATCCATCAGAAGGGGCACGAAAAAAGTCATCAAACTAAATTTGACATGCATCGCTCGGAACTTGTTCGCTCGTCCTGACTTGTTCCACCTGGTTGAGGAGAAGGAGGAAGACCAGGACGACGGTTCGCTTTTCTTTACGCTTACTTTCTCTACCCGTCACTGAAGGAAAATCGAATGCGAGTCACCCCGGCCCCTGGTTTTATCCTCGTCGTCGTTGTTGGAAGGAGCCGGCCGTGTTGTGATAATGCTCATTGATAAAGAAAAATATGTTTCCGGATAAGCTTCAAGAGTACAACCGGCTCTGTTTGGGCTCTTGATTCGTTGTTGTTTCTCTGTACAAACGCTACAATACACCCAGCTCACACCAGTTGTAATCTTGAATGATTGTTAGGAAATTATACCGACTTCCTTTCGATGTTTCCTGGGTATTTGGCTTTTGAGTGGAGTTTGCAGATTGTTATTTTGGAAGGGCTTTTTGTCGGTCGGCGGCACATTATTCGGCAACGTGATTCAATTTAGGGCCCGCGAGCGGCAGAACGACCGGCGGAAAGATTGATTGCAAATTAAAAGATTATTTGTAATCCGCTCGGGAACTGGGAACGGCTGTATAATGGCCGCGACAGCCAGCGATGCAATAAAACCACATCATAAACGAATTTAGCGAAAATTTACATCCCATTCGGGGGAAGCGATGGATGGTGCGATTCCCCGAGCGTCGCGATTAAACTTTCATTTCGGTTTATATTTTATGCAATGATTTGGATGAACGTTGCACCGTTGCGACCGCTGATGGCAAATGGACAGAGAGACAGCTGGCTGCCTTTGAGAGTTAGCTGACAAAGAACGCGAAAAAAAAATTCTTCCACTCTATGGGTGCCGTGGGAAATTACCCACCCACACAACACCCCCTTCGGCAGACATCTTCTCGAAATCGAATAAAGAAATCGGAAATCTCTCACACCTTGGAATGGGGGAGGAATTTGCCGGGAACGAAAAACTTTTTTCGAACCCTTTTCCCTCTTCACGTGGAATCAACAAAACAGGATGCGATCGTACCGAAGTTTGTGATTATTTAATAATAACACCCGGGATGAACTTGTTCGCTTGATTCCGCCGACGCCGCCACTAAGCGCAAGCCATTTTTTACCGTGTTAATGATGGGGCTTGTGGACAAAAGCGTGTTTACACGACATTAACCAAGTTTTTCTCTCGGGTTTTGTTTTTTTTTGTTTCTTTGGCTTTGGTCGAAAAAAGAAGTGTGAGAATAAAAAAATGAAAACTTTGGTTCCAAAGCGACACAAATTAAAGTTAGGTGCGAAAGTTTGCCACTTGATTCTTGTGTTGTGGTTTTTTTCCTCTACCCCTTATGGTGGCAGCCCAAAAGCGCTGGCGTGTTAATTGATGTCCTCGGGTGAGGTGGGAAAAACACTTGTAAAGTGTGTTATCGAGATTTTAATCCGCTGGCGGAAGTTTTTTTGACGTAGAACCACGTCTTTCATTAAGGGTGTCAAATCAGAAAACAGGTCACGTTTTTATGAAATAGAGTTAACGTTAATAACTATTTTTGCCGCGAACGGATTTTGGCAATTTACATACTAAACGAATCGGAAATTCCGTAAGATTTGTTTAATATGCCATACATTAGAATCCCCTTGTTAGTAAATGGTTAAAATTCATGAAAACTTTAAGTGTTTCTATTTTCCCATACATTAGTTCTGTCCAATTGAGTGCTTTCCCGAACAGAGCTATCAATAACGAGCAACTTATCGACGAGCAACTTATCGACGACCAACGGAGGGGAAATCGTTGGATTTAAAGTCTCCGTGAACAAAGGAAAAGAAGAAGAATGAAGGGGAATACTTGCCTAGAGTATAAACAGTGGATGTCGCTGAGGCAAACTTTCATTCGGCATCGGACTGTTGAGTAATTCAGTTCAAATTGCTTTCGCTGCGCTTCGATCTAAGATTGGACCCCACCAGTGGTAATCCAAATTGGAAATCGTCGTTTGATTTATCTGTTCGTTTTTCGCGTTATTCGTATCGTGTGTTCTTCTTTCCGCGTCATAAATTGGACGCTTCGCGTAGTGTGCGATGAGCAAGAAGAAGAGGAAGGCAGGCTCGAGCCCTGCAAAAAACGAACGCGTCATCTAATGATGCACGCGGTGTTGGTGCAGTGAATAGCGCTCGCACTGAACCGAGCCTTCGCGAATGTGACACCGCACCGAACAACAGCGAAGTAGGCGATTTCGGCGCGTCGGTCGAAAATGTAAACGCCCAGGCAGCAACCAAAATCAAGCTCCCCCCGCTAGTGGTGAAGGCGGTCGCTCTTGACAAACTCATCAGCGAATTCACATCGATGGGTGTTACAGCAGAGTACAAGCTGTGTGGCATAATTCGGTCTTTTTCCAAGCAGTTAACATTGTTTATTTTCCATCTTCATAAGGGCTTCGTTTGTGCCTTTGAGAATGCATCAATGCATTAAACTGACGTTATGGCGAAGCAGACGTTAAGGTTGTGCACCAAAAAATTATTTGGGAATACTAAGCATCTTGAATATCTTACTGGAATGTTATAAGTTATTTGGGTTCGCGTGCCAGTCGCAAACTGCCTTCAACTAGGATTGCATTTGCGCTAATATTGATCATAATGAAGCATTGTTACTGTTTTCGAGGTTGTTATAAACAAAAAGAGTTTATTTCTCTTGTTTAGTCATCAAGAAAGTAAATGTTCTGGAATTTTGTATGTGATTAGGTTTTGCTTGCCAGTAGCAAAACTTCCTCCACTAAGGGAGACAGCTGCGCTTATCTCGAGCATGAGAAAGTAATGCAACTCTTTTCGAGGCCAGTAATATTAACAGAAGCGTTTCTTTTGAGAATAGCGCAAAATGATGAGAAATGTTTATATTGCTAGTAGTTTCAAGCCACCAATGTATGGCTCTGTATGCATGCTATGGTGAACGCTTGTTTGGCGCTTGGTTTACGCTTAGTTTGTACGAACGATATCTAGAAGTGCGATTCCTTTGTGGCAATACTGAATAACATGTAGCATGATATGACAACAACTTGCAAGTATCAAACTTGCAAGTGTTGTCATTTTTGTTGTTAACATGCGGTGCCAAAGATATATTGATGTAGTTATGAGATATGGAATAATGGTGCTGGTGCAACATGTATATAATCGACTTTAGCCGAGTCTATGTCAATTTCGAAAAAGGCCACTGGTATAGCCTTCGAGGTAAATTTTCAATGCATTGACATGAAATAAATTGCGACATACGATTGTTTTGCGAGGGCAAGAATGAATCATCAATCAATTATCGTCAACTGATTCTACAATGAAAAAATCATTTCAGAGATTATTCTACTAAGCGGTTGTTTCTAAAATTTCACAGCATTATAGAATAATATAATATCCGAAGGTATAAACAAGCGACTTATATAAAATTACAGCGTAGTTCTACGTCAACAATGCGGTCGTATCTTGGACACAACCTCCTATAATTTTTTGTTCCCTCCAATTTCAACAAAGCGCAGGGAGGCTCAAATGTTCGAGTAGTAAAAAATATCAAATTCAGATGTCAGTTAGGTTATGGTTAATTCCGTCAAATACCAGTTTTCTATTTAATTTTCCAATTTTATGATTTTATGATTTTATGACATTTCAGTATTAACATAATCATAGTAATGTTTTCCTGCTGAAGTACTCTGCAAATCTCCCCTTGAATTGTACGAGAGAATATTTTAGTATTAAAACTTAGAGTAGTAAATATCACGAATTCACGCCTCTAATAATTAATAAATAAAAAAATTTCCGTATCCATCGATCTTGAATCGGGACAATCTGTACTATCTTGATTTTCAGCTTTCAACATGTGTAAAATGAATAAATGATCAGGTTGTTTTTTGGTAACCAGATTGAATCAGTTTCTCATATGGTCAAATTTTGTAAAGAGAAATCAGAAGTGGATACTGCAGGTGCGAAACTATCGAGAATCTCTCTTTCTTTCTTTCTCACTTTCTCTCTTTCTCTCTTTCTTTCTTACACTCTTTCTCTCTTTCTCTCTTTCTCTTTTTCTCACTTTCTTTTTTCGCATTCCGTTGATTTGCGGTCCCCAACACAAACTTAAAAACCAAGGCACCTGTTGAATTCAATTGAATTCGAAAAAAGTATTCCCACATCAACCTTGCGGCTATATCATAGATATGACCTGTCCCTGCAGATGACTGTGGTCGTGATAGTAAAAGTGCTCGATGTCGCACGTAGTATGAGTGCGATCGGGCCACGTTAGGCGGCGTTAGAAAGACAGGGTTCCGTATGTTTTGCGTTTGATTCGCTCAGTTTTGTTGAGGTGCGCGTCGAAGATGGACAGATTTCCTTGGATGAATATGAAAGCGCAAGCCAGGTGGCTGAAAATGTGAATGATGTTTATGGTCCAGATACTATAACAGTCCATCAAGTATGAAACCACATAGATAACGCAAGATAGGGGAACACGGGGCAAGAGTGCCCATCTAATTATTTTGCCTATTTCCATCTTTTACAATTATTTAACTACAGAACTTTGTTTTATACAGATACTGCATATATCTCACATATTATCAACCAGAACCTTAAATATTTTTCATTGGAAAACAGATAAATACTAACTGAGCTTCTTACAACTGCAATCTATATAACAACGCACAGGCGCAAATTAACGAAATACCCTCAGTTTCTATATGTTTGCATGACTCCACCCATAAATACAAATAGAATAATCATTTTTCTTCACCTTACGGTATGAACTAATTTAAATCGTACGCATTTATTTCAAAAAAAAAATAAATTTGTTATCTCTCAACTTCCGGGGCAAAAGGAGCCACTATTAAGGCCGTTTTATATTATCAGGCACGTAGCGTAAACGGCACGTACCGACACCGGCAGACAAATACATGATGTAATCATATCATCAGGCATAGCAACTTCTCTGTACGGACCGGCAGCGCAGACGGAGCGGAGAAATGCTACTGGTGATTGAACCGATGTCGTACCGAAGAGCGACGAACGCACCTACACCACGAACTTCGTATGTATGGTGCTACTCGCCCATGTAGTTCGTGCCCGGCACCGGCAAAATATTCTTTTCGAGAATTCCTTCATGCATTTGTCTGAAGCGTGCTGTGTATGTCCGGAGCCGTTCCGCTATATATACGCATACACATTTGAAACACACGCAATAATATTTATCTTGCATGAAACGTGCCGTGCCGGTTACGCTACGTGCCTGATAATATAATATTACCTTTACCGGGGTAAAAATGCCATAGTCGTAACCTCGAATTCGATCTGTCAAACGCAAATAGTGTAATCGTGGTTGTGTTTGTTGCGGTCATGGTTTGTAAATATGAACGGATTTCGTTCCGAAACCAGTGACAGATGGAAACTATGGTTGTTGCCGTACATTCTGTAAATCATGAAGACGAGCTGCGGAGGAATATAGTTTGCCCATAAGAAAATAGTGCAGAAGTTAGGCCGTTTTAAAACTGTGTTTTCTAAACAACAGACACACGACATCCCGAACCTAGGGTATAAAATCGCAGAGTGAAATAATTTAGATCACTCTTTCGACAAAACATCCAAATTGGCCGGAGAAGATTGACTTGCCGGTTTTCGTGAACGCCACCAGAACTTGAGTTTGCGTTCTTTGGAACCACCGTGAATTTCACCACTGCTTTTTTCATCAAAAATTATATTTTTATTAGATTGACACTCTTGCCCCGTCGAGGTGGCACTCTTGCCCCGTACTGGAAAAATACAAGCCAAAAACATCATTTTGTAAATGAAACATTTTCATACGTAAACATAACTTTTGAACAATTTGATGCACAGATGCATGATAGTAAAAAAAATGGAAAAAAATATAACAAAAGAGCATTCAAAAACGCGTATTAGCTTAAGGAGGCACTCTTGCCCCGTGTTCCCCTACCAGAAAGGAGCTCGATGTATGAGTGCCTTAACAGTTAACGAACAACAAACCTCATGGAATGAATTGCCGTCTGTGAATCGCAATAAAACTTACTCGTTTCTGGAAGCGGATGGTGACTGGTGCTAGAAAAAATATGAAGTTGTGTCCAGGTCGCGACTGCAGTGTTGACGTAAGACTATGGAATTATTTATGCCAAAATCGAATGTGTGGAAAAATTGGAGTTCTTCGCATTTGAGCCCATATAAACTTTTACGGATAAGAAAATTGTATTTATAGTAGGGTGCCAAAATGGTCATCTCTAATTTCAAAAAGTTACCTCAGAAAATTTTGTTTTTTTGAGATAACTGTATATCTCGATATGTCATGCAATTTTGAGACATTTGGTACAAATTTTTTTTTTAAAAGGCCCGATTTGCGGTGACTTTTCGGCTTTCAAAAAACTCAAATTTCAACGTGTGCGACACCAGTGAATGAAGTCCGAATGACCTAATATTTTGCATACGGTATATTATCGTGGGAGATAACTATTTTTATTGGCACCCAAAACCATACTTTTCGTTTCGTACTCCGAAAATGCCCAGAATGGAATTTCAAGACATTTGGCATCAAAATTTTTTTTTTCGAAAACCCCGATTTCCTTTACTTCCCCCTTGGGTGATTTTTCGATTTTCAAAAAACTCAAACTCTGACCGCTTTGCGCCACTCTCCCTTAGATCAGATTGAGCTGAAATCCGGCATAGGGTGTTTTTTCGAGGTGGTGAATATTTTGAATAGGGTAATATTTTGAAATTATAGACTCGATTTTTTTCCATACATTCATTGGCACCCTGATGATATAGCTTATCAAAGAAATCTTCGAATACATTCGATTCGATTGGTACACATATCATCAAATTCCGTTCGCAGCAAAAATAGATATTAAAGTTAAAACTACTTAACAAAAATGTCACATGTTTTCTAATTTGGCACCTTTACTAAATGTCGTAATCCAAAGTCAAAAGTGGATGGGGGCAAACGTTAGCTAAGCCAGGGTTGACGGTTAGAAATTCCTTGTTGTCTTTTAAGTATGATTGACGAAATACTAATCTAGCCCAAAATCTGCCAAGATTAACCAATAGAATGCGAATTATGTTTCAATGACGGAATGATCAAGCTCTCGGAATTACTATCGGCTCACCAGAAGATCTGAGAACTTGGTTGGATTATCAACTGTTTCTGTCTGTGGCGAATAATTTTACAGGTGAAAAATCGTCACAAGACTTGCGAGAATCTACTGTTCAGGTTTTTGCCAATATCAACGAAAGTTTCTACGATAGAAAATTGCCTTCCAAATAGCAACAAGTTATCAAACAAAACGGTACCTTCAATTTCAGGCTAATACAGTGAATTTATTCTATTTACAGCTTATATTATTAGTTATGTGCCCTTGAAAGCTACAGACCATTGCATTTACGCCAACGGTAAACGCAATTCAGGACCAGCAGGAAACACTTTGGCACCGACCACCTCAACGCCGCAAGAATGGTTCTGACGAAAAAGCCGCCACGACCAGCCGGAAATTTCCATTTTCTAAAATATAAACAATCAAGTGGCAGTTTGTTGAATGCTTTCCGCTCTCTCTTCGACGAACGCTAGTCTGTCTGTCTGACTGACTGACCCATCTCTCCTCCAGCACCTTCAATGCGCGATAAACCTTACAATTCCAGCGAAAAACGGTGCATGTATAATTTATTTATACCAGCCAGCCAGGCAGTCCCTGCTCGAGATCCGTTCGAAATTGGGGCTTAAACTGTTGGTTTTTCCACCCAGCTAAATAATTCAAATTTGATTATGCTCATAATTACATATCCTTATTATTATATTTATTTTCCGTTCCGCTTCGCCAGAAGCAGCGAGAAAAAAAAGTCCACCAAATAAACAAACACGAGCGCGGGGTGCTGTTGCGTTCTCGGGGAACGAACGGCCACAGGATATAGAATTACATCACGAAATTCCGGCAGGAACTTTTTTCTTTCGCTGCCTCCCGGCCTGAAGCAAACTAAACGTTTGTAAATTTTTGCAAGGTTATGAAAGGCTCTAAACAACCAACAGCGATGAATGGATGAATGTAGTACCTGAGGCCCAAAAATTGGCGGAATAAATATTGTCCGAAAATAAAGAAAGCAGCCCAAAACAACGTTTACGACGCGTCACGATGAGCGATGGCCGGTCTCCAATATCCTTAGTTTCTGTGTTTTTTTTTTCATTCTTTTCGTGTGGCTCAGTTGCGGGGAAGCTATAATGATATTCAAGGCTCATGAATAATTCGGATGAGGACTTGAAGAAGTGTTTACGCTTACCAAAGCAGGTGTGGGTCAAATCGAAACCGGTGAAACCGGTTGGGCAGCAGTTGAATCCTTTTGGGCATTCGAGTAATCTGGTCTGATAGATTTCGGGTAATTTCTCAACCAGTGCGAGAAAACGATATCTCCTACATCAAAACGAGTTGAGTCGCTCACTCATTTGGCATCTCTGGGTTTGGGTCCGGATAGGTTGGATACAATGATTCCATCAAAAGTTATTACGACGAAATTTATATTCCCCATAACTTTGAACTGAGATTCTGTTGCTTCTTTCTAAAATTATTACCATTTTTCAAACCCACGGTTGTCTCCTGACAAGCGCCAGTAATCGTATACAGAATACGTATTCCCCCCCCCCCTCACAATGACCCATTAGGCTGCAATTTAAGATAATTCTTACAGGTCACGACCACGTAGAACGCGGGTTCAGACCATCAGAACCGTATTACCCACAACTGCCAACAAGTTTTGATTTGCAACCACCGCGTCGATAACTTTCCCAACTGAAGTGAACCCCGAAATGACAGCGGGAGGACAAAATGGGGGACAAAAACCCCTTACATTTCTCAAATTTCATCCACGTCCAAACCGCTCAAACAAGTCGCTCTCTACAGGGCCCCCTCCCTCTCGATAAGTAATGCCAACGTAAGAGGGATTTTCCTCATCCCACCCCCGAAAAACACAGTATCCTTAAGACAAACAATAAATTTTAACCCGCTTTTGTTTTCCTCACCAGTTGATAGACGACCGACCAGCGGACGCGGCGACGAGTCGGGAAAAAAGCCGGATCAAGGAAATGGAAAGTTCTCTCGGAACTGAACTTATATTTCTTTCCCAACTAAATCGCTCATAACGCGCGCGCGTTTGGCTGTGTGTGTAGAGTGGTGGTGGAGTCAAGACACGAAGTGATCCCCGACGATTTGGCGAATGACTTTTGCTCCAGATTTTCAGCCCGTTCTTTTTTTTTTTTTTGCACTTCTGCACCCTCCGCACTAGTTTTAGTGATGAAAAATTGCATTCGGTGGGGTAATGAATGTAAGACATTTTTTATAAAACATACCGCCCGATAAGCCGCTCCAGCGTTGGATGAGTGAATGAAGTTTATACGTCTCGGGAAAAAAACTTACCCACTCCAAGCCACACTTTGTGTGTCCGCGTAAGCGGAGGGTTCTAGCTCGCCAACTTGCCAAAGTGACTCCCACTTTTTTTTTTAATTTTTCAAAACTTACTCGCGAAATGTCGCCCCCTCCCACCGCCGTTCCACCCGAGTTCCACGCGAATTTTCGCCAACGACGAGGTCCATTGGCTGTTGTTCTCAGTTTTACAACTTTTCTGTTTGTGTCGAAAAGTTTACAGGAACAAGAAAAAACTTTGAAATAAAGCAATTTAATTTAGTTAGTTGTGTTGATTGTTAATTTTATCGATTTTCAACTCATGCGTCCCTTGTAACAAGAATGAGGGAGAGGGAGCGCGGAGGGGAGAGGTGAACTGTCTCGATTTTTCCCAACCTCACAAAAAACAACAAACCTAACTAGACAGTTTAACCGGGACATGGCCGGGAACTGCTTTTTCTTCATTTTTCGACATAGTTGAAAGTACTAAGATTTTGAACCAAGTGGTCGCCGAGGGAACCATTCACCGTGGCTGAGCCTGGCCACCAGATGGTACAGAGTGGTCGGGGGAGGAGTAGGAGGAGGACGAGGACGAAAAATCTTTCTCTCATTTCAGGGCAAACCACGAACGGCAGGTGTTGAATTTTTAACCACTTTCAAGAAACGAACGCACCAGCCTCGAACCCGTCGGCACTGATTTTTCTAGGCTGCGACGATCAAAACGACGGGACACACCGAACACCACTCGAACGATGTCGTTCCGTATGTAGAGCGCTTTTTACTGCCTTCAATCCTGAAGGTTTGCGTTTCCTTTACGCTCCCATCCTGTCGGAGCAGCACATATGCGGCCAATAAATGTCACCCGTGTGTTTGAAAACTTTGTCGGAACTCGTTTTGAATTGGTTCCGAGCTGAAAACGGCTTGGTGGCTTCCTGTGGCTTTATGGGTGAAGGACCTAGGTCAATCGGAAAGGGTTGCCGGAAGCGCTCTCGCCGATCAAATTCGCCACAAGATTGTGGTAATATACAATATTTTCGATTGAGTTTACTCGAACGATAATTGAAATTAGCTATTTTATACAAGAAGAAGAACATTCTTTCATTGGATCAGGAAATACCGTGAATTGATCGTTTCAAGAGCATTGCAGCCAGAATGATCTGAGGGTATGCAAAATTTAGAGTTTTTTTTTATTTCAATAAAACGTTGCACACGCATTTAGTATACCGTTTTATATATTCCGAACAGTCTCAAATTCCGAACACTTCATTTTTTAAGTGTAAATTAATTAAACTTTTATGTCATAAATAATTGAATAATGAAAACCCTGGCATTCTTTAGGGTATAGGCTTCATTTTGACATCATTTACAGGTATCAACACAGCCTATAATTTATAACATTAAACATTTACAAAAAAGTGACAGTCAAAACCAATGATAAAATGTTTGCGTTAGCAAATTCCATAAAAAAATCAGCATCGTTCAATTGTCAGTTATTGCAATTGTTTCAACTATTTGTTTGCAGGTTAAGCACTATAAAAGGTAAGAATCTACAATAAATGGATGAAAACAAATGATATTTTATGCGGAAATCTTCATTAAAACTAGTATTAATGGAGTGTTCGGAATATGAATCAAACTTCCACGCATGATTCAAATTCCGAACACGAAAAATTTACTGAATTTTCACGTTATCAATAATTGAATAATCAAAGTCCTGACATTTTTTAGGTTACCGGCTTTATTTAACATAATTTACAGTTATCGATACAGCCTATAATTTATAATACCAATCATTTGCAAAAAAATGAGACTGTCAAAACTTGTTTGCGTTAGTAAATTCCGTATAAAACAAGCATCGTGAATTTTTCAGTTTTTGTAGATGTTTTATCTATTTTGTTTGCTATTTTCATGTTAATTGCTATAGAAGGTTAGCATCTACTATAAATGAATGAAAAAATGATTTTTTATGCAGAAATCTTCATTAAAATTAGCATTCAAGTAGTGTTCGGATTTTGAATCAAGTTTCGACGCATGCCTCAAATTCCGAACAGAACATGTTTGAACACACTGTTTTCAGGCAAATACAGCAATAGTTCACAAATTGGGGTACAATCCAAAATTATATCCTTAAATCAGAGATGTGATTTTTATTGTTTTTGAATTATGATTTTTCATTAACCGTTGATCTTCGGAAATTTTCCCCCTTTTTCCAAAAATGACTTTATTTTAAATCCATATCATTTGACCTGGTGGACCAATTCAGATGATCCGCATATTATATTGAAGCTAATTCTTTGAAAAATATTAGACTTGCAGAAAAATTGGATTTCCCATTTTCCTATCTTCTGTCCAATAAGCTACCGCAACCAAATCATCTCAACTTTGGAAAATCATCAACTCAAAATCAATCAACTCAAAAACAAAAAAAAAACATTCTGATCTCTGATTTTTGGATATGTTATGTAAAAAAAACTCGGCTTTCAAGAAAAATACAGCGCACTTGGTCCCTAAACCATGTAAACTATAAAAAACAAATACAATCAATAATTACAAAAACAAAATCCATTTTATATAATTTTAATATACAGGTCGGACTCGATTATCCGGCGTATTTTAGATTTTTGGAAATTTTGATTAATTTGTATAATAATTCCATATTGAAAAGCAAGTATGGGTATCACATGAAAGGGCTTCACTAGTAGAATACAGTTATTTATGAAAAATGCAAATCTAAGATGGCGGCCACTAGAAAATGGCGGCTTACACATTTTCTCAGAACCTCATCAATATGGGTATTAAACGAAAGGGCTTGACCAGTAGAACACAGTTATTTAGGAAAAAAAAGCAAATCCAAAATGGCCGCCATCACAAAATGGTGCCATATTTTTTTCAAAGCCCCATCAATATGGGTATCAAATAAAAGAGCTCGACTGGTAGAAATCCTAGATGACCGCAGTTCCAGAATAAAAAATTACTTTTTAATGGTTCCATTCAGCTTGTCCTGTTTATATGTATGTTTGAGTGTTTGTAGGGTTGTCTCACATTAATAGAAAATTGACCTCGTTCCTGGTTACTGATTGACTTGAAATTTGGAACATACCTTTAATTCTACTGTCATAATAAAACTTCGTATTTCATGATCTTGAAAAATTCAATTTGGCCGCCGCTAAAAACTGGCTGAATGACTTGACTTGGAGAACACAACACATAATAAATAATATAAATTCAAAAAGGTTGCCGCCACAAAATGGTCGACGATGTATATTTTGCAATCCCCTCAATATTGGTATCAAATGAAATGATTTGACTAATAGAATACAGAACATCATCGAAATATTCCGAAGAAAGTTGGTATTGATGAGGTTTTGAAAAAAATATATGGCGCCATTTTGTGATGGCGGCCATTTTGGATTCGCATTTTTTATAAATAACTGTGTTCTAATAGTCAATCCCTTTCATTTGATATACATATTGATGGGGTTCTGAGAAAATGTGTAATTCGTCATTTTGAGAGACCGCCATCTTGGATTTACATTTTTCATAAATAAATGTGTTCTACTAGTACAGCCCTTTCATTTGATACCCACATTGAAGCTGAGAAAATATGTAATCCGCCACTTTGTAGCGGTCGCCATCTTTGATTTACATTTTCCATAGAAAATTGTGTTCTACTGTTCAAGCCCTTTCATTCGATACCCATATTGATGGGGTTTTGGGAAAACCCATACCGATGGGATTTTGAGAAAATATGTACATAATCCGCCATTTTGTAGCGGCCGCCATCTTGGATAAAGATAAACCAGAGATAAAGATGTGTTCCATATTTCAGATCAATAGGTCAACAGGAAGGGGGTTAAATTTTTATTATTGTGGTATAGCGCTACAGACAAAGTTACAAAGTAACAAACATACAAACGGGTGAACCTAGATAAAACCGTTTAATAAATAAGTGCAAATCATAGTTATATTACGTTTACCGAGAGAAAATTGGTTTTTTTTATGACTCGATTATCCGGAGGATTCGATTGCCCGGGGTGGATCAAAATCAATATTCCGGATAATCGAGTCCGATCTGTATTTTAAAAAAGTTACCCTGAAAAATTTATATTTTTAAATTATATAAGCAGTTTGATTGGGTTTGATTTCGGTCACGAAGCTTCAAAAATCATAAAGAACCAATTTTTTTGAAGATTTCTCCTTAAAGCAGACGATTGGAGCGAAGTGCAGTACTATTTCATTCTAAGTAAGCTCACTTGAATACCCTACCAGGAAATCGAAAAACGGGCCGTCTGAACCAATGAAATTGAACAAGGAATTTACATTACATAATACCGCCTAAGAATGAAATCTTCGAAAAAAGAAGATATACGAATTGTAATAAAAAAATTGTTTGCTAAAAAAAATTATTCAGAATAGCAAGAACACATGTGAACAAAAAATACAAATACGGCATAAGGAATAATGTATTATTTCAATTTTATTATTATTTATTTTAATACTAATTGAAACAAAGAAGATATGAGGAAAAATAACAAAGTCGATAAGAAGATTAAGATCGGAAATTAGGTGGATGAAGACTGCGGTCAAGGTAAGGATAAGGAACTCAGAAAGAATAAACAAATCAAAGCAAAGTAACCAGGGAAAATAACAGAAAACATGGAAGTATGGAAGCAGTATAAGGGCACATTGATGGAAAGTCAAAAATGAAGAAAAATAAATGAGACATACGTTTTTTAAAGTACCGAAGGTCAGGAAAACCAGAATATCCCGCAGAATAGGGTCTTATGTGTTTTAAAAAATCCCATGTGAGACTTCATAATGAAACAGTAACGAAAACGAGAACCATTCACAGCAATTTACAACACGGAAGAGTAACGATAAACATATACGACGAAACAAATTGAACAGAATCATTAATGCATATGAAGGCAGGGAGCATATGAACAAATATTTTGGAAACAAGCAGCAAACGGATGCATCATGTAATCCGTTTTATAACAATGAAATAATCCGACATTTTATGGCAATTTCATTAAGCTCAACGATTTTGCATGTCTCGAAGAGCTGAAATAACAGAATGTCTTCACCATTTCACTCAGGGTAAACAGGTTTGACATACATCAAAAGATCAGACAGAATAACATAGAGGAAGAATACTGCATCATAGATCTATCCCATCTATTTATTTCATTAGGCTCATTAAGCAATTCAGCTGTAACACAGCCGAATTTATTCGCGTACATTTTTATCTAACGATAATTTTGTCGTATATTACACAGTAGCCATTTTTGTCTGGCGTAAGAGTATTCCTATCTTATCGATACACATTTTCATCTATTACACAGTAACCATTTAGACGTAAGAGTATTCCTATTCTATCGATACACATGTTGCCTATTTTCGGCGTGCGAATATTCCTATTGTTCGAATTTTCTATCAGAAAAATACTGTTATAACCAGATACAACTTAGCATACGCACTCAGCCTGCGGTAGAGTATCTGGGAAAATTCCAGCAATTATATAAAGTCTACCCAAAAAGCATTGCGAAATTTGAATTGCCGCAGGATACGTATATTCGATTTTCATCTTTTTTGTGCCGTTATTTTGGAACTTATATATTTCACCTATGCTGACAAGTTCGGCCTATTTCAATGCTCAGTTATTTTACAGGGTGTCGATTCAAAACCCGAAAAAAATCTCTGATGTTCCCTGATTGTCCAATAATTCTTCATAAAACATCCAGATATAGACTGGTAATCAAATTCTCTACTAGTAGGGTATGTGGGGGCAATTTGAACTCCTAAGCAAATCGCCAAATATTTCCGAACCAATACGGTCTAAATGAAAAAAAAACTCATATTGTACACTGAGCTACACTTGTCTCCTCAATCATGTTCAATCATCATATCAAGATTCAAACCTCCAAATATGTGATGAAACAATTTCTATTTGGGGGAAGTCACTTCAATATGCATTGAAGTCCATTTGCCGGCGAATGATGAAATGAGATAGTCGAGTCGCAGAGTGAGATAGCAACTAAACGCCCAAATGAATGTAGAGTCATGTTAACGGAGAAACTGCTGGAAGAAACCAAACTCATTCCCAATTGAATACGAAGACGAATTTCTTCATAGTTCGCTGACTATCCTCAGTTAAATATGACTTTTCCGAGCCCTGTTTAAGACTATGAGTTAACTGTAGAGATTTTAAATTGCCTTTTGGAGTCCGATGCTTCAACAAAGCGATTTTGACAGTACCGAGAATCCGAGAGCAAAATACTAGTGGAGGTTCCATGAGATGATGCATTGATTTTCATACAGTCGGGTAAAAAGTGATTATGTATTATTGCACCACACGCAGACGCTGTTGTTGATTTTATGCGTTGTTAAAGATAGATTGAAGTGAATACTATGGTGTTGTACTTTTTAAAAAATGTAAAACAAAAGTGTACACTAGACTGAAGCTCAATAAATACGGAATGATGCTGGTAGCGGAATTGATATATAATCTCTGTGACCGCTGTGTGCAACATCAACCTAAAGAAGAGACAAACTTTTCTATGTTCTACAAGCTCCTTCCAAAGGTTGGAGTTGATGCTATGAAAAAAAATCGATAACATTTTTGTCGAATATCACAATCAAAAATATGTCTCTTCGTTGTTGAGAATTTTCCTAAATGTTAAATCTTTAATTCAATAGAAATATATTCTGACAGTCGTGTTTTGAATACCCTCTCTCCTTTTTTTTATTTCCTTGTAAGGTTTATTTAAAAATTTTTTTTCATTTGCTGTAAAAATATATAAATTCGACCGAGCGATTCAATATTATTGTACAAAAGAATGGTAAAATTGAAAGAAAAAAAAAATTGAAAAAAAAAACAATTAAAAAGCAATGTGTTTTTAAAACAAAAATATTACATGTACAATCGACAAAAAGACCGACTTTAAGCCATCCATTTTTAAAGAAAAGATTTCACCTGGAAATAAAAATACAGGTCAAATTGTTTTCGGTAATAAATGAACATAAAAGATTCGGGAAATTTGTATTTATGTATATTGTTATCATTATCGTTATTATGTATTGTTTAAAATAATCCATTGTCTATATAAGTCAGAATTTAAAAACAGGGATTATAATGAAAGAATGTAATCGAAAACAATTTTAATCAAGACATTAGAGTTCCACCCGAACACAACATGGTCGATATTGTGCTCAGACTCTCATCAAAACTTGATCTTTATTTATTAACTAGCTGACCCGGCAAACTTCGTCCCGCCCAAAATTTGTGTTTTGTTGTCAATAGTTTAAAACGTCCACGTTTTTTTACTATGAGCAAGTTCATGGGTCCAATCGCAGAACTGTTCATTGATTGATCTTCTAATCGACCCCGTTGAATTACCTTTTACTATAAAGATTATTACAGATTTACAGATTATTTTCAGACACAATTCTCGTTCAAAATTTTTCAACCACTTGCAAATAGCATGTTTCTCCGTTACATGGAATAAATGTTTTATACAGAAAATATGATAGAATAAAGACAGCCCTAAATCAGACAATTCCTTCCTCGAGTTCTGCTCTTATCAACACATCCGGCGATTTTTTAAATTTTTTTTTGTATAGATAGAAGAAGATATAGGGGTGCTTTTCAACACAATAAAATCCATATCCAGTTTCGAACAAAGATCAATTTCGCTAGCGCAAACATCAAATGGACTAACAGCCCTTGTCATTATGCAATTGTAGAACATATGGGAATTTAATTTTCCAAATTTTCCCTTTTTCCTTCAGAGTTTTTTGAAAATTTTCAATTGTCATGTTTGGTTGAAATATTTTTGGTTAAAATATGTGTAATATTTTTATGGGACCCTTTGTGGGACCATTCCAGAGGAGGGAGGGGTGTCATACCATTATAGAAACATTTATTACACCCTAAAACCTCCTCATGCCAAATTTGGTTTCATTTGCTTGAATAATTTTTGAGTAATGCAGAAATTTGTGTTTCATTTGTATGGCAGCCCCCCTTAGAGAGGAGGGATGGAGAGTCTAACCATCATAGAAACATTTATTGCACCCTAAAACCTCCATATGCCAAATTTGGTTTCAATTGCTTGATTAATACTTGAGTAATGCAGAAATTTGTGTTTCATTAGTATGGCAGCCCCCTTTAGAGAGGGGGGTGAAGAGTCTAACCATCATAAAAACATTCATTGCACCCTAAAACCTTCACATGCAAAATTTTGTTTCATTTGCTTGATTAATTTTTGAGTAATGCAGAAATTTGTGTTTCATTTGTATGGTAGCCCCCCTTAGAGAGGAGGGATGGAGAGTCTAACCATCATAGAAACATTTATTGCACCCTAAATATGCCTAATTTGGTTCCATTTGGTTGATTAGTTCTCAAGTTATGCAGAAATTTGTGTTTTATTTGTACGGCAGTCACCCCTAAGAGAGGGGGGAGGAGTATCTAACCACCATAGAAACATTTACTGCACCCTAGAACCTCAATATGCTCAATAAAATATAAAGAGATATAAAATATTTCTGGTACATTGGAATATAAGCGTTTTCGTTTCAATTTATCAACAGGTTTCGAGCTTATAAAAATCAGTATTAACCCTTTTGCGGTCGTATTAAATTTGGGCATGGGTGTCGTACTGGTCGGAATTATTTGATACATGCAAGGTAATGAAAAACAATTTTTTTCCTTTTTTTTTTTTGTGAACTATATATGTATCAACTACTTCAACATAATTTGAACCAGTAGTTACTCAAATAATGATTTTTGTATATCCGAAATGATCAGAACTTTTCACTTCAGATGAACAAAGATTTTGTCGCTTGAGACACTTATGCGATTATTCATAAAACATGAAACATTTATGTGAACAGTTGTTCTGATACTTACTAATAATCTTTTCCTCCACACCAAAGTGTTAAAATGGCTAAGTTGTGCTGTTATGATTTTTGTCCCACATTCCTATGCGTTTAACGAACTGCGTGTTGTTTAGTGTGGGTGATTACTTTGTTTGATACTGAGTATCGTTATCTGTTACTCATAGGAGCACCGGAACAGGTTCACTAGATATCAAGCTTCGTTTAGGAAAAGCATAAACTGATATTTTGTTGAGTAAAACATAAGATAAACATGGCTTCCTTGCTGTGGTGTCTGAGAGCAGACAAACGACCACAAAGAGTTGAATGAAATTTATCATATGGTAATGAAAATTATAATTTTGAATAGTTAGCAACTTATGTACAAAGTTTATAGAAAAGAGGTCGGAGCAGCAGCTGGATAATATGATGTGTAATTGTTCTATCATTAGGAAAATACGAGACACATTCGACCGTATTGAAATTGGCTAGATTTTTTATCATACAACAAAACAAGCATTGATGTCTAATGAACATTTGATGCTTCGAAAACGAGTATCCTAAATCTCAACAGTCGCAGAAAAAACGAATATCAAACTGCATTCTCTATTAACTGTTGAAGAATTTTATATTGAAGAACAGTAATGGCGTTGACTTCACATTTCGAAAATTCCCGCTTAATAAAGATCGAAATGTAAACCTTATTGGAAACGCTGGTGCCAGTGTTCCGTCCTGGGCAAATATCCAATCTCCAGTTCCTTTGCGGAAGAAGCACACACTTCCCATTTACGAAGATGCATCACATGACCCAAAACACCCCCATTCTTGAATTTAATCGATATTGAAAAGAAATCCCTATCTTCCCAGCATCAGGCAGCCGAACCTCGTCTCGCTTCCTCTGCACGACCGACCATCGTTGTCATCGCGCATTTCGACCTCTAATAAAAGTGTCTCTTTATGGAGATGTGTAACTCCCGTTCGGTTCCGTTCGACCTCTTGCCACGATCCAGACGAGTCACACGCCACCCCCGCCGCAAGTCATCTGTCAGCCGGAAGGGGGATGCGAGACGGAATGAAGCATCGTTGTCATAGCTCGTAAATATAAAAATGTAAGGGCAGTAAAACCGACGCGGTACGAGATGATTGTAACATTTCGTTACGCTCCTCGGAAAAGGAGAGGAGGAAACAGTTTGCAGCAGCATATTAGAAGGGAAATTTCCTAAGTTCAAAAAGCCGGAAAGGGTTTAGGGTGGTATGGGTAGCACGCGTGATGTCTTCTTCGATATGATTGAAAGAAATTGCAAGTGTCAAGCCTGTCCGCAAGCGTGGGAGGAATGGTATGTCCTCTTCAGAATGGAAAGCATTTGTGGAACACGTCGTAAAGATGGAAATCCACTTTCGCAATTGAAGCGAGTGTGACACCAGCAGTTGGCCATCTGTGTGGGATGATGCAACTGAAATGGATTACCCAAATTGGTAGAGAACTGTGTGAGCGAAAACATGCCGACCATTACTTTCGACCGATAATGAAATCTAAAAAAAAGTGGTCTTTTCAAAGGAGATAAATCATTTCATATTATTTTCAGCGAATTACAAAGCGAAAAACTAAAAACCAACGCTGAAACTACTGCCGGCCATATAACACACCCAAAACCACCCATTTGGTTTACAGAACAGCCCACGGCAAATGTGGATCACATTCGCCTAGGACTGCAATTCCTCTAGGACCCACCAAGAGAGAGAGAGAATAAAAAAAACACAACGGACCAAACCAGACTCGTGCGCAGACTTATTTCCATCAGATAAAAAGTAATTAATTTCATAAATGTAATTTGTTAAACTAAATTTTCCTGTTTTACCAACTCCGGTCTCTCTCGCGCACTCCGGCAGCTGTTTCTCTGGGCGAATGGCTTTCGGTTCTGTTTTCTTTCTCCAGCTCCAGCCATTTTCCACGCGCGAGCATTGTGTGTGGAAGTAGTTTGGTTGTATTTTTTTTTGTTTTAAAATTTTGTTTGTTTGCAACCAGCTCCCACCCCCGAAACGAGGTTAACTTCTCTGTTGCTGAACGGTCGTGTGGAGCAGAAAAAACCAAAAAGTGAGAAAAGCTTTCCGCTTGCCGGCGGGCAACGGACGCGTTAAGCCGACACGAGCCGCGTTTGCCAAACAACACTAACCCAGAGTGGTGCTGAGAACAAACGGGAAGATCAAGAAGCGAAGAAGCGGCCAAAAGGATATGCAAAAACACATCTATCTCGGGCCGTGAAAAGCCCGAATGAAAATGGTAAGAGTGTTGCTGGAAAATGCAGGACTCTTATCGCTGTTGGCACGGTGTGGGCACTGTGGAAATATTTGAGGTTAGTTTAGAAACGATGTGAGCAAACTTTGGATAGTGCGTGAGTGACTTCAAGCGGTTCACAGGAATGTAAATTGAAATTTTGAACTGTTTTCGTACAGGAACTCTTTGCTTTGTTGTAGGATATGGCGATTGAATGCAATACTGGTCACTAACTGTAACATTTCTCTCTCACTTATTAATTAATTTATTTCCTGACTAAGTACAAAAGTGTTCACAGCACAATTCAGAAGAATTATATTCCCGAATAGTATTTTGTTATTTTTTCACTTAATTTCACTCAAAAAAATCGGAAATAATCAGAAACTCTTCAGTATCCAAATCGTCGTACATTCTTGTTACCAAACTTTCCCGATGGTGGGGGTGGGGCGAAAACGCTTTTACTTTTCGATAATTTCAAAACCTATATCTTCTCTATGTATATAAAAATGGATTTCTGTCTCTCTGTCTGTCTGTCTGATTCTTATGGACTCGGAAACTACTGAACCGATCGACGTAAAAAATTGTATGTATGGGTTTTTGGGGGCCGGAGAAGGGGAAGGGGGCAGTTTGAGACCCCTCCCCCCTCTCAAATGAAACACAAATTTCTTTATAACTTGAAAATTAATCAAGCAAATGAACCCAATATCGGCATGTGGACGTTTTAGGGTGCAATAAATGTTTCTATGCTGGATAGACCCTACTCCCCTTTCTGTAACAGAGGGGGGGGGGTCAATTGTCTGCCATACAAATGAAAAACAAATTTCTTCATAACTAGATAATTAATCAAACAAGCGAACCCAAATTTGACATGTGGAAGTTTTAGGGTGCAATAAATGTTTCTATGCTGGATAGACACTCCTCCTAATTTCTTAGAAGGGGGCTGACATGCAAATGGAACACAAATTTCAGCATAACTCGAGAATCAATCAAGCAAATGGAGCCAAATTTGGAATGTGAAGGTTTTTGGGTACGAGAAATGTTTCTATGATGGTATGACACCACTTCCTCCTCTGTAAAGGAGGAGGGTCCGATAAAAATAATGCACATATATCAACCAAACATAGCGTTGTTAGTCCAGTAACGAAATTGACCTTCGTTCGAAAGTGGAAGTGGATTTTATTGTGATGAAACGCACTCCTACATCGTCTTATATCTATATAAAATGGATCGCCGAATGTGTTGATAAGAGCAAAACTCGAGAAAGGAATTGTCCGATTTAGCGTTGTCTTTATTCTATCATATTTTCTGTCTCAAACATTTATTCGATGTAACGGAGAAACATGTTATTTGCAAGTGAATGAAAAATTTTGCACGAGAATTGTGTCTGAAAATAATCTGATATTAGGCTGTCAAAAAAGTCCTGCGGTATTTTTTTTTGAATTTTCATTTGTTCATAAAATTAGTTACAATCATCTGTTTTAAGTCAAATATGCGCCGTTTTGTTCGATGACTTGTTCCCAACGAGATGCCAACTTCATAATACCCCTGTTATAGAAGCTCGCTTCCTTATTGGCAAAAAACTCGGATACCCAATTTTCACAGGCCTCTTTTGTGGCTAACTTCTGACTACCTAGCTCGTTCGCCATGGACAAAAACAGGTGGTAGTCACTTGGTTCAAGGTCCGGACTATACGGCGGATGCAAAAGAACCTCCCATCCGAGCTCCCGGAGCTTCTGGCGCGTCACCAAAGAAGTGTGTGGCCTGGCGTTGTCCTGATGGAATACAATGCGGCCTCTGTTTATCAAAGATGGCCTCTTCTTCATGAGTGCTACCTTCAAGCGGTCCAGTTGTTGGCAGTACAGGTCTGAATTGAGCGTTTGGCCATAGGGAAGCAGCTCATAATTGATTATTCCTTGACAATCCCACCAAACACACAGCAGAACCTTCCTGGCCGTTAATGAGGGCTTGGCCACCGTCTGAGCCGCTTCAGCGGGCTTCGACCACGACCATTTGCGCTTCACGTTGTCGTAAGTGACCCACTTTTCATCGCCAGTCACCATCCGCTTCAGAAACGGGTCGATTTTGTTGCGATTCAGCAGCGATTCACATGCGTCGATACGGTCAAAGGTGTTTTTTTTTGCGTCAACGTGTGTGGCACCCATACATCGAGCTTCTTTGTGAATCCAAGCTTCTTCAAATGGTTAATAACGGTTTGATGACTTATCCCCAGCTCTTGGCCGATGTTTTAGTCGGGATACGGGCCCTTGCCCCCTGGTCTGGTTCCTCCTGGGTTACGATATATCCCCGATATTCGCACATGGAATTTCAATCCGCTTTCGGTAGTTTCGGTGGCTCCTTTTACATTCAATATATTATTTAGGGAATTGATACCACTTTATTCCTTTTGAATTCCTATTTTGTTACTACTATTTTATTCCACTACTATTTACAATGGTTTCTACAATCTCTTGATAAATTTTTCCTTGTAATAATTATTGGCTCTATCTAACTTGCACTCCCTTTGAATCCTTTAGCTATAAATAATTTCAATACTTTCCTATGAACTTTTATCCTCCCTTTCTCTATACATTTCCCTTCTTTGTTTGTATGTTTATATTTTCCTCTTATAGGTGTTGGTGATTAACATTCTAATACAAATTATTTGGACCCATGCCGCAAAATCTATCATGTTGAGGGGTTGTCCGAAGTATTATCACATGCTGTATTCAACAGCCGATGCTACGGCTGCTACTATGCCGGTCTTTCTCGGCTAATTCAGCGATTTTGTCGCAATTTTCGACGAAAGGCCTTCCGGAGCGTGGCGCATCTTCGACGACCTCTACACCAGAACGAAAACGTTGAAACCATCGTTGTGCGGTGGAAATGGAAACTGTATCGGGTCCATAAACTGCACAAATTTTATTGGCAGCTTGAGATGCATTTTTGCCTTTGTCATAGTAGTACTGTAAAATACGTCGGATTTTCTCTTTATTTTGCTCCATATTTGCGACACTATAACTCACGAACGACTTAACCAAACAAAACACTGTCAAGGACTATATTATAGCGCGCAAAAATACCTTTCCAACAAGCTATAATATGACTCGATACAATGGGCTTGATTCTCGAATACACTTCACGGTGGAAACGAAATAAACGGCACGCCATTGAACTATGTTTACGAGTTAGTGATGTGTCGAAGATAATGATGAGTTTTCAGGCAGAATGAGCACTTTTCAAATGAAAAATCATTAATGAAAATTAACTTCTTCGTATCAAACTGGTTTTCAATGTGAGTGGAAAACTTTGTTTTCTTCATGTGATATAATAATCTCATACAAAAATTTCATCTGAAGATAGTTTGATATTATAATGATAAATTTAGTGGGAAAATCATCTCGCATCCAGATGTCGACACCGTACCGTTGTCATCGCGAATGCGTTTCATTCCGTTTCCACCGTGAAGTGTATTCGTAGTGTATTCGAGAATCAGGCCCAATGAATACAACTAGAACTACGCGCTTACAACGACACCTCGCGGAAATACCGCAGGACTTTTTTGACAGCCTAATATATACATGAATAGCCCTTACAATTTCCAACAAGTCGTCCATACATCGGAAGATGGGTTTTCTTTGAAAGAAATACAACTTACCCTAATTTTGTTTAAAGTCAAGATAGCGATATAGTGTATTCGACAAAGTTTTAGATATTATTAAAATATAAACTTTTGTCCAAGACATAAACTTTCTATTTTTTTATAGTTAATTATTTTTGTATGAAGACTACTGAAAAATTAATGTTTTGCTCGTAACATTTTTGTGTGTAAATTCTCAAGTTTGACATGTTGACATGTTTCTAAATTGAGAAAAGTTAGCAGAGCATTTAAAATGCGATAATTGATACATAAAAATGTAACGAATTGAACATTAATAGCATTTAACATTAACCGATGTATGGAAATGTTGTTGGAAATTTTAAGGGTTATTTATATCTATTTCAGAATTTATAAGCATATGTTTTCGAGAAAAATGAATTTTTGAAAACCAATGCTATTACTGTTTATTTCGTAACATTTTTATGTACAAATTATCGCAATTTACATGTACTGCTAACTTTTCTCTATTTAGAAACATGTCAAGAACATGTCAAACGTGAGAGTTTACACACAAAAACGTTACGAGCAGGACATTATTTTTTTCAGGAGTCTTCATACAAAAATGACTTATATTCCAAATACTATAAAAGATAGAAAGTTGATGTCTTCGACAAAAGTTTATATTTTAACAAGATCGAAAACTTTTTCGAATATATTATATCGCTATCTTGCCTTTAAACAAAATTAGGATAAGTTGTATTTTTTTTCAAAGAAAATATGAAAAAGTTGTTGTTCGAAAAACTTTTTTCCTGTAAAAGTGCCCATCTTCCGATGTATGGACGACTTGTTGGAAATTTCAAGGGCTATTCATATATATATTTGGGAATTTTAAAAAAATACCTTTTTGAGAAAAATGAATTTTAATTTTAACTTTTTTGTCAGCGAAATTTTTTTCCAAAAAATTTTTGTCAAAATTTAAACAATTTCCTACATTTCATCCTTTGACAAGAATTTTGTAGGTATCATAGTTTTTAAGTTATAAGTTCATGTAAAAAATTAAGAGAAAAAATATGGCTTCTTCCAAAAAATTGTCTAATTCTTTTTCGAATATTTCAAGTATGCAAAGTTGCTTAAATGACCCATGTCTTTACACCCACAACGTTTCACTGCTATCTGAGATGGTTCTGCCAAATCCAAAGACGAGTTGGCATGAAATTCGTCTATAGTGAAAAATGTTGTTTTCCTTTTTCCCACGCCATACTCAATAGGCTTGGAAATGAAAATTCGAGAAAATACTCAAAGTTCGTCTACTATGGTGTACCGCAACAAATTATAAAAAATATTCATGAAAAATATGGTATTTTAAAGTAATTCTTTTAGCATTTCAAAAATTTTATTTTTTTTTTATTTTAGATTCATTAAAGCATAATTTTGTACCTGTTTGTGACATGCGATTTTTTTTCAGGATTTCAGAGTGTTGAGCGGTACAAGTTTTTTAGTAATTTAAAATTTTGGAATTATTAAATTAAGTTTTGAGACACAGTACTGTCTGGAAATGTGTTTGTACGTGTTTTTTTTAAACTTATGATTTTTTCATAATGTATCGCAGATTGAACGTAGTATTTTTCCTAATTTTCACCGTTTGCTTTTTTATTTTTAAGAAATAGACGAATCATAAAATCGTAGATTTAAATTTATAAGACTTAACGTATCAGCATCTGAACTATTTATAGAATTATCCAATTTCGTAAAAAAAATTCAAGGTTATAGTGATCATTTTCTTCGATTACAGTGGCATAGTGCATCAAGAGCTTCTATCAAAATCTTACACGGTCAAAAAGAAGTTTTGCGATTTGTGAAGTACAATATGAGAATACGCCCAGAGTTGTGCAGATTCAATTGATGGATTTTGCATCACAATTATACACCTATAAATTCATCATTACTTCGTTTTTTGGGTGCCACAACCACCATATTCACAAGATTTGGCTCCCTGTGGTTTTTTTTCATGTTCCCAAAACAGAAGAAATCTATGGAAATCTATCAGACATTTCAAATCGTACCAGATAAGTTCCCAGAGAAACATTTGTCATCTCAATGTTGGTATTAAATTGTGTCATATTTATTATGTAATTTGAATGTTTGTATGTATGTAACACTGTTGCTAGACTCAACAAGACTTTGGCAAAAGACCACTCGAACGGGCTTGGATCGCTTAAAAAGGACGACGGTTCGTTCACAAAAACCCCCTCAGAAGTACTAGACTTACTGATGAAGACTCACTTTCCGGGATCTACATCTGTCCACTCGGACACAAATCCTGGCTATAATGGCGACACAATATGCTCTCGAAGGCGTCTCATAGGACCCGAAAGTGCAAAGGATGTCGCTAACATAGTTGCTGGGTTAGTCTTCACGAGGGCCAGAGTAGCAAACGCGGTGAGATCCTTTCTACCTTACAAATCTGCAGGTGCAGACGGGATTTTTCCAGCCTTGATTCAAAATGGAGAATCAAAACTAATTCCGTCTCTAATCGAGATCTTTAAGGCAAGTCTGATACTAAAGCATATTCCTTCGATATGGAGACTTGTGAAAGTAGTTTTCATCCCAAAAGCGGGAAAACACGACAAATCACTTCCAAAGGCTTTTAGACCAATTAGTTTATCATCAATACTGTTGAAAACTATGGAAAAAGTATTATATGAATACATAAAGTCTGTATTCATGTCCAAACACCCACTATCCAAATACCAGTTTGCCTACCAATCAGGCAAATCCACAATAACAGCACTACACATGCTTGTGACAAAAATTGAAAAATCTCTCTTGTCAAAAGAAACCGCATTATTTCTTGACATCGAAGGTGCTTTTGATAATGCTTCTTATCAATCAATGGCACAGGCAATGAGAAGAAGACACTTCGATAATTGTATAGTCGAATGGATCCATGGCATGCTCACACACCGAAAAATCACCTTGGAGCTGGGCGGGTCGTCTAATTATGTGATTGCAACAAAGGGTTGCCCACAAGGAGGCGTTCTATCACCTCTCCTTTGGTCACTAGTAGTTGACGACCTTCTGACAAGTTTAGAGGCAAAAGGTTTTGAAATTGTGGGCTTCGCCGATGATCTAGTCATAATGATACGAGGCAAGTTCGACGACGTGATATCGAGCAGAATGCAGATGGCCTTAAACCTAACACAAAATTGGTGTACCACAGAAGGTCTGAGCATAAATCCCTCGAAAACAACAATTGTTCCATTCACCAAAAAGAAAAAACAGCATCTGCAGTCTTTATATCTTGGAGGAGTGGAAATAAAATGCAGCGCTTCAGTGAAATATCTAGGTGTTATCCTAGATGCTAAACTCAACTGGAATGCGCACTTAGATGCAATAATCAGTAAGGCCAATATAGCCCTAAGGGCATGTTCTAAAATGATAGGAAGAACATGGGGTCTTAAACCAAAAATGGTAATGTGGGTCTACACTGCCATTGTGCGGCCTAGAATAACCTATGCCTCATTAGTCTGGTGGCCAAAGACCAAGGAGACTGTAGCTACAAAAAAGCTAAACAAACTCCAACGACTAGCATGCATTGCAATTACTGGAGCAATGCGAAGCACACCCTCGAAGGCACTGGAGGCTATCCTTCACTTGCTACCTCTGAACCAACATGAGGCTAAGAAAAGCGCTCTAAAGCTTAAACAATGGAAAAAAATACTAGACGGAGACAAAATTGGTCACTTGAGCATCCTGAATCTCTTACCCGTAGGACCATCCTCAGAGATGAACAGTGATTGGATGGAACCTAGGACTAACTACGACATTCCATACAGTGTAATCGAGCCTTCTCGTTCAATATGGAATGAAGGCGGTCCCAGTGTTCGTAATGGTTCAATCATGTTCTACACTGATGGGTCAAAAATGGGAATCAGAACAGGTGCTGGAGTGTATGGTCCCAGAACAAAAATCTCTGTAGCTATGGGAAACTGGCCAACTGTTTTTCAAGCAGAAATAGCTGCGATAATAGAATGCTCAAATGTCTGCCTTAAAAGAAAATATAGACATGCTAACATCTGCATATTCTCAGACAGTCAAGCGGCACTTAAAGCTCTAAATGCTTTTAAATGCTCCTCAAAAAATGTCTGGGAATGCATTCTCCTCTTACGGCAACTAAGTCGGATAAGTTCGGTACAACTGTACTGGATTCCTGGCCATTGTGGAATAGAGGGAAACGAGCGAGCAGATGAACTTGCCAGGAACGGCTCAAGCTCACCTTTCACTGGTCCAGAACCTTTCTGTGGAATATCTGACTGTGTGTTGAAAGGTGAGCTGAAGAACTGGGAAGACCGGGAAGTGTTAGCCAACTGGTTGGCGGTACAACTTAACCAGTCAAAAAAATTTATCACGTCGAGTATTAAAATTACTCAACAATTGCTGAGTCTTAATAAGAAAGACTTAGGCACAATCACAGGCCTTATAACAGGACACTGTCCGAGTAAATACCATCTCAAAAACATAGGTTTAGTGCAAGATGATATTTGTCGTTTTTGTTATACCGAAAGTGAAACCTCGGAACATTTGCTCTGTAATTGTGGAGCTCTAACTAGACGCAGACTGCAATACCTTGATAAGGCTATTTTGGAGCCCAAGGAAATTTGGTCTGCGTCGCCGATCAGGATTATAAAATTTATCAAACAGAGTATTCCTGATTGGCACCTATCTCGCTATAGCTTTCAGTCTACTTCTTCATCAATAAGTAGTAGGTAAGCTTGAAGCGGAGTACAAAAAAATGGGATATACCACAATAGTTCAGAATAATGGACGCAGTGGTTCACATCCAACAGGGGAAAAAAAACACTGTCCCACATTAATACAGATTGAATCCCCTTCCCGTTGACCGAATGATCTGAAATTTGGAACTCACCATCATTAGTCAATGTCAGGAATATATTCGATTGTGTTGGCAAGGTTTATCATCATATGACAACACACCATTTTTTTCAATTTTCAATGATGTAAAATTTCTGTGCAACATGAGTATTTTTATTTTCTAAAATTCGGTACCTCAAAGGGAAAAGACACAGGGGATTAAGTCGAAAAAATTAAAAAAATCGTGTTATTGATTGCATCGCATCTCTAAACATCTCGTAAGCTATACACCACACTTATCAGATTTGGAAAATCAAGCATACAGCAGGAATGCCGTATCGAAATTTTGCTTTGCTTTTTCGTGTACTGAAGGGTGAAATGAGCAAATAAAAGCATCTGTTTCAAAAGCTTTAAAATGTTTGTATGAATGGTAGCATGCATTTCTTTCTTTTTTTCATCTCTTTTGGGATTGTACCCAAAAAAAATCCAAACGACGTCAACGGGGATCGTACCAAGGCCAGTTGGAATACAAGGCTGTTTTACACGACCACTCTATCCACACAGCCACTTGTGCTGTTTTATGAATGCGTGATAATATTACACCTCATTATAAAATGAAGGTGGAAAGTGTTAAGTGAGAGTAAAAAGGAGAGTATAAACTTGAATATATACCTTTCTTGGTCTGGGCCGTGTATAAGTATGAGAAAAGCTTTAATGTGTGCCTGTTTGCAATGTGTCTCTTTTTTCGCTCGCTCATATATATGATATACCAGGATGGGAAAGTAGCACATTTTCTGTGATTTTTGGGCTCATTCAATGTAATAAATCGGGATGCCAAAACATGTGCTAAAAATTAATTTTTGGTGTACGTATGATCAATGTACATCCCTCTTAGTATTTAGAAGTGAAAGTGCGCTTACAGATCGAACTTGACTACCAAAAGTGAAAACAGATACTACATCTTGCACTACAGATTGTCAAGAAAATTGTGCTTTGACAAAAAAATAGTCGACAAGAAAATCTATTAATAAAACGTTATGTTCTAAAATGCTAAAAAATACAAACAATATTTTTCATAGTGCTACTAATGCCTTCTGACCAATTCCATTCCAAAGCCAAACGCTAACCGGTGCCGGTAATAATCTCATTTTGGCCGGTGTTTTTAACGCTTCCGCACCATCGTCGTTTTAGTGTTCGCTGGGGTGGAAACTATCCACCCCATTCTAGAGGAAGAGATGGTGTCTGCTGGATACGCTGCCACCACCTAGCACCTACCAGAGTGCTGTTTTTCACCTTTCAAGTTTAATTTAAACAAATACATAATTACAGCGCGCACGTGTACCGAGTGCGGGTGAGGGTCACTCCGGTAGTAAGGTGTGGGTGGTGGGTCAGTTTGGGCGGGGACCCCGAAATACAGAAGAAGTACTTCAATGTGCGGTTAATAATTACAGTAAGCTTCTATTAGAATCATCGTTATTTTATGTTTGTCAACAAATTTTAATGTTTATGAACGAGAGAAAAATTTCTTATAGATCTGTCAACTCTTTATTGAATTAATAATTGTTTAAAGCTAACATGTACCTTTTCTACGATTCCACAGAACATTTTTCAGCATTAAAATTATTATTCCTGGATTATGCAGCACCAAAACAAACACAGGTACGATTGTTGAAAGTGTTTCCAAAGGGATGTTCCACCTTCAATTAAAACAGTAACAGGTACGATTGTTGAAAGTGTTTCCAATTAAAACTTTGTGGAACATCGAATTTTTAGGAATTTTCGAAACATCGAATTTTGGTATGTTAACAATCATTTTTAGCCACAAATTATGAGTCCTGATGTGATTTAAAACAAAAAAGGTTATTATCAATCTCCTTCTAAATGTAGCCATTCTGGAGATATTTAGAAAAATATTTCTAATTTATTGTCTTTTTTATAGTAAATAATCCCTTTTAATATGTTTGTCGTATTATACCGTCATGTTCATGAAATTTTATGAATTTGCTTATAATTTCCAACAACTTTTCCAAATGCATCATCATGGTTCATTTTTTGACTCAAGCGTAACTTTTAAAAAGGGTGTATCGATTTGAGTAAGAGAAATTTTTGATAATTTATATCTCAAAAAATATGAGTCGTACCGAAATAGTGTGTTAGAAAGAGTTATAGAGTATTGTTGGCTTAATTTGTAAAAAATATACACTGAGAAGAAAAATTAGTACTCTTTTTTTTATTTACAAAATAAAATTTTTATTTGCCTAATCAAAAAATATGTATTTTTTAATATTTTTTTCAATTTTTTCATATAAAATAGAGGTCATGTAGAAAATTTAAAAAATGGGCCCAAGATGGTAAAACTATTTTTGACGAAATTTGTAGAACATCGAATTTTTAGTAATTTTCGAAACTTCGATTTTTTGTATGTTAACAATCATTCTTATTCAATTCATTTATATATACGTGAGTTCAAAACTCAGGGCCCCCATTGACCATCTTTGTATTGTTACAGAATAACTACGTCCACGCAACAATCATCAGCGATGGAGATCGATCCACGGTCGAAATAAGATCGATTCATCCATACAACTGCTCTGCTCTGCAAGACACATCGGGCTGCTGTTCTATAAATAACTCAACAATGGATCAACGACTGTCTCCGCTGTCCAGTCTTAACTGTGGATAATGGAAGAACAGATAGAAAACTCTTTCGCCTAAATGGCTACTGTGTAAATATGTACCATTTGCAATGGTATAGAAGGGAATATTCTAACGCCGAAAAATGGCAACTGTGTAATGTGCTAATTATAGATATGATAAATATGTGACATGTACACGATTAAAATTCGGCTCTGTTACAGCTAAAATGCTAATGAGCCTAAAATAAACAAAAGGGATAAAAAAAAATTCATTTATAAGCGAATTCATAAAATCTCATGAACATGATGGTATACCACGACAAACATATTTAAAGGGCCTATTTACTATTAAAAAGACAATAAATTACAAATATTTTTTTAAATATCTCGAGAATGGCTACATTTAAAAGGAGATTGATAATAACCTTTTTTGTTTTAAATAACATCAGGATTCATAATTTGTCATTAAAAATGACTGCTAACATACAAAAACTCGAAGTTTAGAAAATTCCTAAAAATTTGATGTTCCACAAAGTTCGTCAAAAATAGTTTTACCATCTTGGGCCCATTTTTAAAATTTTCTGCATGACTTCTATTTTGTAAGAAATTTTTTTTTTTAAATTCAAAAATATGTATTTTGGATATTGCAAATTGAATTTTTATTTTGTAAATAAAAAAAAGAGTACTATTTTTTTCTCAGTGTACATTTTTTTCATATTCAACCATCAATACTCTATAACTCTTTCTAAGACACTATTTCGGTACGACTCATAGTTTTTGAGAAATAATTTATCGAAGATTTCTCTTACTAAAATCGATACGCCCTTTTCAAAAGTTACGCTTGAGTCAAAAAATTACCAATTCCTGTGGAAAACTCATATTTCCTCCAACCCAAACGGAATACACACTTTCATTGGAATCAGAAATACAAGTTTTTAAAATCTGCATTTTTAGGACGATTTCATTTGGAATTGCTGAATAGCATTAAAAGATGTTTCACGGAAATAATTCGATTCGATTTCTTCTCTGGGAAATCGCAGGTGGCTTCGAAACATTCTTCGAGTAAGTATTAATATTGCTGTCCATAATTTCCTTGACTTTCACTTTGCACGTTGCACGACTCTTTATCACTTATTCAAGAAAAAAAAATGATACGACACGTCATCAAATTTATGTCCGATATCCCGTCCCATATGTAGCGGAATAAAAAAAGAAAGACCGACCGGAGCACAAATTATGATCTTGTTAAGTGATAAAAGTTTATGGGAATCCGATAAATGGAAAGCGGAGGAGCGGCGGAGGAAAGGGTGGAGATGTGAGTGAGTTAAAATTTTATTGACGGCATTTTTCAGGGGCAATAGGAATTTATGCGTTCACGTATTTTTTTTTCTGGGGGACAATAAAGACGGAGATCGACAGCAAAAGAAAGATGACGTCGTTTTTGAGGCTCAGATGTTTTCGGGGTGATTTATGGCTCATTAAGCCTACAAATCAGACCCTAATATAGCAGATAACTTCCGTTCATAGAGTAAAGCGTTCACTTACTTGCGTTCAGCGGCATGCTGGTGGTCATGTTGAGCCCATGCAGTCGCGGATGACCCGCGTGCATCCCAAGATAGTGCCGCGTGAGCATATGGTGATGGGCTGCTGCGTGTGGATGGGGATGATGATTGAGAGGATGCTGCTGGTGTAACATGGAAGGTAAGGGTGGTGGGATTGGTGGCCCCGGATGATGACTCAGAGCCTGTTGCTGCTGCTGTTGCTGTTGGTGGGAATGTGGATTCATCTGCTGATGAGCCTGCTGTCGTTGTTGCGCTTGCTGTTGCTGCTGTTGCTGCTGCTGATGTTGTTGCATCCCCGCTAACGTTGAACCGGCGTGGGCCGGTTGAGGTGGATAGAGCATTCCGTGGTTTGCGAGCGGATGGTACATACCACCACGAACCTGGTGATGGGGCGGCATATGGCGATAATCGGCCATTATTAGGCGCGTGTTTTTGAAGGGTTCTTTTTATTTCAGCGGTCCAGCCGACTGGTCAGATTTAGAGGTCTATTTCACACCAAAACCGGTACAATTATGGCACCGTTCACCGGCGAATGGCCGCCCAAACCAGTCCGCGGCTGGCCAAAAACCGAACGCGTTGTTATGATAATGGTGGTAATGAAAATAATGAACCACTTGATTAATATTGCCTTTCCATCATGCATATTAAAATCGCACACCCGAAATCAATAATGCGACCAGCGCGAATAAATCACTTTCGTCCTTTGGGATCCCAGCGCCACCGCCGGATTGCCTATTAACCGAGCTATTGTTGTCACTCGGGGCGACATTTTTTCCCGCCGCACGCCTCGAACAAATTGCGCTTGCAGAGTCGTCTAAGAGTAACGTCATTATCGAGGATATTTCAACACATTAAATTCGATGTTGCACTCGGGCCGGAGGGCCCGGAGACGTGTTCTGTCGTTATTACCGAATTAAAAACGCATTAAAATTCCCGCTCCCTCACGCACCCACCGCTGTCACACGATTCGCTAGAGTCTCCAAATGCGGAACCGATGTGTTCCGTGAGCGGTTAATTATTTACCGGGCACTACACTTTACACACATACGAATTTTTTGTTGTTGTTGTTGTTTTATTTAAACTTTCTATACTCCACGCGGATTCTCGCGTGGCTCACTCTCACACGTGTCCGGAGACTGCTCTCGGCAATTCATTTTTCATTTTTATCACACAATTTGCATCTAATACGGGGCCCGGTAAATACATAAATAAAATGCTTGTTAGTTTTAGATCCACATCGGTGCGAGTCCTTCCCGGTCTGGTCCGGTCCGGGTTCCGTGTCTGTGTCAAAACAATAGTCAACAACGCAGAAGCAGGGGAGGGAAGAAGGTGGGTGCGAGTGGACATTTAATTACACCTATCATATATGCGTGTATTTATACGGGGGTTGCAAAACTACTTGTTTTCGGGATGCACATGACATAACTCCGGAAAAGTAGTTTACAGCACGCCACCAAATGGTAAATGGTTCGTGGACAGCGGGATTGCCGCCCACACACACACACACAGCACCTGGAAGTACACGAAATCAGATTGGGTGACGACCCTATGAAAAAATTGACAATGCAAATTTCCGCTGATAATAGCGAGACCCGAAATTCCAAACGAAGTGGTTTCACACGCTCGAGTGCTTGGGTCAGCGATTAAGACCCTCCTCGATGCAATAAAATGCGCCACAATGTAGGGAACATTACGAGTTCCAAGAAAACGCGACAATTAAAAACAAGTATAATGTTCGGCAGCGATAAGATCGAGAATACCATATCGATGCACGACGTCGCATCATATTCCATAGACGGGGCATTCATCGTGGCGATGGTGATCGCCATCATTTACTACCATTGGAGGAGAAACACGAAACGACTGCGCGAACTGGAAGGGGCGCAGCGGAGGATCCGACTCGATAGTGTGAATGCTGTATAATCAAAATAATGCGAACGCTGTATAATCAAACGCACATTTTGTGCTGACATGGAGAAACAAGAAACACCCAAGTGACCTAAGCAATGTAAAATTTAAGGAAATACAGACCAGTCTAAAACCGACCGTGAAGGAGTTAGTACTTAGTCCGAAAGCCGTGTTGGGCCACTATGGCCCAATACTAACATCTTAATTTTAACGAACAACAGCACCCATCGAAAGCGTGATAACAGTAGAGAAAAAAAATCGATCTAACACTCAATTAGCGGCTACCATTCTGGGGCAATTAGATGGTTGATGGAGTCAATTCCAGTGAAGAGTTAGCAACTTGCCAAGATACTTAAATAGTAAATTGAGTGGAATGATCAGTTTTGATTATTTTAAAGAACGGTAATGTACTCTATTTTCATCGGAAGAAATGTCCAATAATTTTGTATAAGCCCTTATAAAAAATCTTGGACAATTGAATCAAACATACGATACCGAATACACTCTTAGATACCAAATAAACTCTCCTCTGAAACAGCTCGACCGACTTTGATGAAATTATACTCAAAAAACTTGGCAGGCCTAAGAATAAAACGTAAAGTATATATGATACCGCTAGAATATCGATTACTGTATATTAAATAACGATTTGGGTGATCCTATACAAGAAAAAAAAATTGTGAATAATTTTGTGTCTTTTTTTTTTGCATAAATTTGGTTTGAAAAAAATACATATATAACCAATTTTCACCCCTATCTACTGTTTTGAATAGCGATATTTGTATTTTTATATAAACGCGAGGAACAGAATGGAAGCACAATAATCAAAGTGAGGAGCGATTACTGATTTGTAGACCATAATTTTCGCATCTATTATCAGGAAGCGATTGACTCTGCACAGTACACCAAACTTTTGGGCGGCCTTATTGTATAGTTAATGCGCTCGCTTAAAATTCAAATTTCCGTCCAACCTAACTCCAAAGTACTTCATTGAGTCTACTCTCTGAAATTCCTCACCGTCAATTTGGATTGTTCTATCTATATTAGTACTCAGCCGTGTAGTAACAACCATGAATTTTGTCTTGGTAACGTTCAGCTTAAGCCCCCTCCATTTCAACCACTCGGAAAACATGTTCAGTTAATGACTCATTTTATTGAAACACTCGTTGAAACTATCTGCAACGACAAACAGTACTGTATCGTCGGCAGAGAGATTGATTTCAGCTTCTTGCAGGATCAGTTTCACATCGTTTATTTACAATATAAACATATACAGTAAGCAACAACAAGCACACTACCCTGTGGAACACCTAAGTTTAAGTCTGCTGCTGGTGATATGCAACCGTTGTATTTCGTCACTTGTAGGGGAAGACGGGATAAGACCGTCTCCCTAAGAAAACCAATTTTCATTTGAACGTCCTTCAGGATTACCCCTATTTTTTGTACTACATATCATTGAGTATCTAATAATCTACTACTAAAAATGTGTAACTGTTGATTGCATTACTTTTTTTTGCGTTTTTTCATTAATTTTTGAAATGATAAAAAATTGCTTTTTATTTCACTGGCGGGGTAAAACGGACTATGACGAAGTAAGACGGAGAGATGATATTGTAAAACAGTTTAATCTAGTAAAAATAACAGCAACAGTGTTGTCTAAGGTACTAACCGTTTAGGGATGTTCATAAACTACACACTTCTGAAAAGGCCATCAATATTCCACGCGCAGAGTTTTGCAAATATTTGTGAACAATTTAGCAAATTATCGGAATCTATAAGGACGATTATTCGACGAGCAAAAAGATGATATTTTACTTGATATGAAAATCATTCAATATCACGACATATGGCGCTTTTCCCCCGTCGAAAGTGGACCGACCCCAGAGCACCTTTTGCATTATTTTGCACTTTTCAAGCACTTCATTTCAGCTAATCATGCTTCTTGCGTAATATATTTGCCAAAAAACTGAGGATTTCTTCTAAAACTAAAAGTGGCCCGTCTTAACCCGCCGATGCGTCAAGAAGAGAGCGATGTTTCGCATTTTGGAGAAAGTAAATCATGACTCAGTACACGAACTATAACCTCGCCACAATAAACATTAACACCATCACGAACGCGACGAAGTTGGATGCTCTCAAAAACTTCGTTCGAATGCTCGATTTAGATATCGTTTTTCTGCAAGAGATAGAAAACGAGAATCCAAGTCTACCCGGATATAATATTAGGCTGTCAAAAAAGTCCTGCGGTATTTTTTTTGAATTTTCATTTGTTCATAAAATTAGTTACAATCATCTGTTTTAAGTCAAATATGCGCCGTTTTGTTCGATGACTTGTTCCCAACGAGATGCCAACTTCATAATACCCCTGTTATAGAAGCTCGCTTCCTTATTGGCAAAAAACCCGGATAGCCAATTTTCACAGGCCTCTTTTGTGGCTAACTTCTGACTACCTAGCCCGTTCGCCATGGACAAAAACAGGTGGTAGTCACTTGGTGCAAGGTCCGGACTATACGGCGGATGCAAAAGAACCTCCCATCCGAGCTCCCGGAGCTTCTGGCGCGTCACCAAAGAAGTGTGTGGCCTGGCGTTGTCCTGATGGAAGACAATGCGGCCTCTGTTTATCAAAGATGGCCTCTTCTTCATTAGTGCTACCTTCAAGCGGTCCAGTTGTTGGCAGTACCGGTCCGGATTGAGCGTTTGGCCATAGGGAAGCAGCTCATAATAGATTATTCATCGAGCTTCTTTGTGAATCCAAGCTTCTTCGAATGGTTAATAACGGTTTGATGACTTATCCCCAGCTCTTGGCCGATGCTACGGCTGCTACTATGCCGCTCTTTCTCGGCTAATTCAGCGATTTTGTCGCAATTTTCGACGACAGGCCTTCCGGGGCGTGGCGCATCTTCGACGACCTCTACACCAGAACGAAAACGTTGAAACCATCGTTGTGCGGTGGAAATGGAAACTGTATCGGGTCCATAAACTGCACAAATTTTATTGGCAGCTTGAGATGCATTTTTGCCTTTGTCATAGTAGTACTGTAAAATATGTCGGATTTTCTCTTTATTTTGCTCCATATTTGCGACACTATAACTCACGAACGACTTAACCAAACAAAACACTGTCAAGGACTATATAATACCTTTCCAACAAGCTATAGTATGACTCGATACAATTAATACAACTAGAACTACACGCTTACAACGACACCTCGCGGAAATACCGCAGGACTTTTTTGACAGCCTATATCATATGCAATGTAGATCAAACCAAAAAAGGTACAGCGTAGGTAAGGACCGTATTGTTTTCTCTCCATAGAGAAGAGCATTGATGGACGAATAATCACATTGAGAGTTCATAATACTACTCTCTGCAACATATACGGACAGAGAATATCTCTACAATAATGCCGTCGCATACCATCTTCGTCGTCACACCGAACACATCATACTGGCCGGTGATTTCAATTGTGTCTTGCGACCGTGTGATACTACTGGACAAAATGCGAGTCCGGCTCTTCGAGCAGCGGTACAACAACTCCAACTAGATGATGCATGGGAGAGGCTGCATCCGAACACTCCCGGGTATACATATCTTACTCACAATTCGTCATCTAGATTAGATCGTGTATACGTTAGCCGGGTACTTCGAGAAATGCTAAGATCTGTAGAAACACATGTTTGTTCCTTCAGTGACCATAAAGCTCTATTGGTGCGATCATGCTTGCCTCATCTTGGCAGAGAACATGATCGAGGATACTGGTATCTTCGTCCGCATTTACTTACAGACGAGAACATTGCTGAACTTAGCATAAAGTGGCAAAATTGGACTTTTCAAAGAAGGCACTACACGTCATGGATGCAGTGGTGGCTTTCATATGCTGAAACGAAGATCGCATCATTTTTTCGGTGGAAATCCAAACAGGCATACGACTGTTTTCATCGAGAACAGCAACGTTGCTACAACTTGCTACGACAAGCCTACGATGGCTACTGGCAAAACCCTGACATGCTAATGGCAATCAACCGAATTAAAAAAGAGATGCTTGCACACCAACGTAGATTCGCGACTACGAAGCTGAATTTGACAGCTTGTGTGCGTGAAGCGAATGTCAACAAAGAATTGCAAAAAAAATGTGATTTTTAAACGCACCGTTTTTAACGTTTTTTGCAGAAATTTTCGTAATGGTGAGTATGTATCGAAAGAACTATCCTCTAGGATGCTAATTTAGTTAAATCACATAAATTTACTGCAGGGGAAAACGTTTTCTTACCGCATCCAAAGGACACAGTCTTTACTTGTGAAAAAGTAAACAAACTTTCAGGATACTAAATTTTAATGAAAATTAATAATTGTGTGCAAAATTTATCTTCCAAACGGTTGGAAAATGAGTTTTCCTTATGCAGTGAAAAAAACTTTGCCGTAGCTTAAGCTGAATTTAACTTATAAGTGTTTTTCTGTGACCTTGTTTCATGCATTATCAGGAGCCATCAGTCGGAGAAAATGAAACCTGCTACGTGGCTGTGGAGTTTGCGGATGTGTTCGATTACGCTGCGGGTGGAAGCCGTTTAGTCGTCGAAGGCGAAAGAGTATTCAAAGCTGGACATATTCTAATAGTTGGTGTTGAAGAAGTTCACGATGAAGGCTTCAGTATTTTCTCGTCCTGCCTTCAGTCATCATCTCCAAGCTCGGAACCCCATACAATAAAAATTCGTACGAAAATCTCTTTCTCCAAATAGTTGTTTTCGTGTTCCTGTAAAGCTGGTAAAGGGAAGTGCAAACACGTCATGGCTGTTTTGTGTCATTTGCTTAAGTATGTTTTATTTTATTTCTTTATTATTGCACATTTTGCACCAAGTTGGACTGCTTCACACTGCTTTTCAAAAGTGCGAAAATGTGAATGTGAATACTTGGAGAAGTTCGACACGGTGAAATGGAGGCTACAAATACGGGAGGTTTTTGTAGGTTCTATCTTTAGCCGTAGTCGTTGGATCCAGTCTAGATACCGCGATTTGTCCATTTTCGGAGGGAAGGCATGAAAAGAAATTCCGGGGCGATATCTCTGCTTACATCCGGGGACGAAACAAACAATACGGCTTTTGAATTTTGCAGATTGTTCGGAGTCAGCTTCAAGCTAATTTCGTCCGACTTGCATGTTCTCCGGGCAATTTGCGCAGCTTTTGACGTCCATATTTCACACGTTCTAAGGAAAATATTTTGAAAAATATTAGAGCACTGATTGAATAGAAGCCAGATCTTTGTATTTTAGGTATTTTATGAACACTAAGCGGATATTTTTATATCAAATTTCATTAATTCGGTTTACCTCTCTCGCAGGTAGATTGACAGAGGGTGTACTTCAACGGCTTATTTTCACTACTAAATGACAATAAATTTTGGTTCGGAGCATCGAAACAGCTAAGGAAAACTATTTTTCAACAATTTCCACTAATTGTAAGATAAACACGGTACAAGTTTTCGAGAAATCAGTATATTAATTACAGAGAAAATATGCAACGGTTTGTTTACATATTTTTCACTCACACGCGAAACTTTCATAGGTGGCGACACCGTACCTTCGATGACGCGAATTACGACTACAAAATTCTTTCTCGTATTCTAAAAGCTCGGATAAAAAGAGTGATGAGTGACAACGGATTTCTCAGTGAGAGCCAAAAATGTGCAAACGCTAATCGGAATATCTACCATGCGATGCTTGCGATGAAAGACCGTATAGCTCGAATGAAAGTAAACAAACAGCAAGGTAAACTCATTTCTTTCGATCTCGACCACGCATTCGATCGTGTGGATCGACAATTTCTCTATCACACCATGTGCTCGCTCGGCTTCAACCCGAGGCTGGTCAACTTGCTCTCTCGTATTGGTTCTTTGGCATCATCGCGTTTGTAGATAAACGGACTCCTATCTGAAGCTTTTCCTATCCAGCGATCGGTTCGGCAAGGAGATCCGCTATCCATGCACCTATTCGTACTCTATTTATACCCGTTGGTGACTTAACTAGAGCGGGTATGTGAGAATGATATCGTTGTCGCTTATGCTGATGATATCAGTCTCATCGCAACATCAGTGAGCAAAATCGAACGTATAAGAGAACTGTTCATGCAATATGAACAAGTCTCCGGCGCAAGACTGAATAGGGCGAAAACAAAAGCCATTGATATTGGTATCATGGTACGAAATGCAATGACAATCCCATGGCTGCAAACGGTAGATACATTAAAGATTTCAGGTATTACCTATGCGAATTCTATTCGTCGCATGATAACATTCAACTGGGGTGAATTAGTAAGCAAATTTTCACAACAAGTGTGGCTCCCTTCAATGCGGTCACTAACCTTACAACAGAAAACAACACTTCTCAACACATTCATCACTTCCAAAATCTGATATCTCTGTCCATTTTATCACCAAATGGAGTATATATAGTAAGAATCACATCAAAAATGGGTACGTTCCTATGGAATAGAATTCCTGAACGTATTCCCATGCAACAACTTGCCCGTAATCGAGAAAATGGAGGATTAAAATTGCAACTACCGGCGTTAAAGTGCAAAGCGTTATTCACTAGTCGTCATCTCAAGGAGATCGAACTCATTCCCTTCTACAAATCATATCTTGCCTGAGAATTATTTCGCAAATGATTCCTACACTTCCCGCTCATTTTGTTCGAAACCGATCCTCCGATCAAATTCAACGGCATGCAATCGAGGCAACAGATCCACCAAAAGTGGCGGCGAATTCACCATCTGCGAACTGGCGAAAAATATGGAGAAATATATCCTCAAGCGCACTAACGTCAACACAGCGCGGAGAGTTATTAATGTTCGTGAATGAGAAAACACCACATCGACGACTTTCATACGTTATAAGTCGGGCGGACGATGAAATCTGTACACATTGCAACGGAACAACAGAAACACTGCAACTAGGGGCGAATGAACTGAAAAGTTCATGAAACTGAAAGCCAAAAAGAAGAAGAAGAAGAAGAAGAAAAAGAAAAAGAAGAAGAAGAAGAAGAAACACTGCAGCACAAATTCAGCGAATGTCAACTAGTAGCAGCGGCGTGGACACTCATGCAGCGCAAAACAAGTGAAATATTTAATGGTTGGCGAACGCTGGAGTTTAATGAATTATTGAGACCTGTTCTTAATCACATGCAAACAACATAGAGAATCAATGTTTTGAAATTATTGGTTACTTACATTAGAATTATAAACGACACAGAGGGCGCAATAGATTTATCAGCTCTCCAAAATGAATTGAATAGTGAAATTTCAATAACACCTAAATAATTTGACAATAAATTGATATTATATATTGGGTTGGGGAAAAAGAAATGTCGTATATTGTCAACATATGGCAACACTTAAACATATCTTGTGTTGTACTTATCGCATCGGGTCATACTATACGGCTATTTAAAGACGACAATGTTAGAGGCGAATGAACTGCAAAGTTTAAAGCCTCTTAAAAAAAAAGAAAGAAAGAAAGAAGAAGACAATCTGTGCTAACTGCGAGGTAAAACTGCAACGAAGGCGGCCGAAAAAATTCGTGTAGTTTATGGACCCGATGCTGTAACGATTCGCACAGCACAGCGTTGGTTTGATCGATTTCGTTCTGGTGTAGTGACTGTCGAAGATACACCCCGTACTGGTGGGCCAATCGTCGTGGAAACTGATGAAATCGTTGAAATGATCCAAGTAGACCGGCATGTGAGCACCCGCTCGATTGGCCAGGAAGGGGGTATAGACCATAAAACCGTATGGAACCATTTGCAGAAGATTGGATTCCAAAAAATACTGGATGTATGGGTGCCACACGAGTTGACGCAAAAAAATCTTTTGGACCGAATCAACGGTTTCGATGCACTGCTGAAACGGAACGAACTCGACCCATTTTTGAAGAAGATGGTAACTGGCGATGAAAAGTGGATCACGTACAACACCCTAAAGCGAAAAAAGTTGTGGTCGAAGCGCGGTGAGCCGTCCCAAACCATCGCCAAGCCTGGATTGACGGCCAGGAAGGTTTTGCTCATCCACTATGAGCTGCTCAACTATGGCCAGACCCTCAACTCGGTTCTCTACTGTGACCGTTTGAAGCAGGCGATTGACCAGAAGCGGCCAGAAATGATCAATAGGAATGGTGTTGTTTTCCAGCGGGACAACGCTCGGCCTCACACATCCTTGATGATCCGCCAGAAGCTACGGGAGCTCGGGAGCTCCGGTCCATGCAAAACGCTGTTGGTGATACTAAGTTGGCCTCAAAAGAGGCTTGCGAGGATGGGGGGTTTTATAGGAGGGGGGGGGGGGGGGGTGCGTATAATGAAGTTGCCTTCTAAATGTCAACAAGTTTGCGAACAAAACGGCGCATATTTGACTTAAATTGGATAATTTTAAGTATGTTAAATAAAGCGTCAAATTTCGATCAGAAATACGACATTTCTTTTTCCCCAACCCTATATAAAAATAAGAAGAAAAAAAAGTAACGAAAAATGAGGAGATTTCAACTGCATATCACGCAGAATTGTTCTTACGATATATATTATAATATATACCATTAGACGGCAAATTCATCCAGCAATTTCACCGCTACGCAGTGGAAATAGTGAAACAAGTGAACAATTTAACGACAAAAAGAGGTATGTTTTGCAAGTGAATGCAAAGGTAAATCATGTGTTATGCATTCTTTCTTTCAGCTTGGTTCCCGTGAATGTTGTATGCAACACAAAATCGTGTGCAATAATTCGTTCAATCAAACAAATTAGACATCCAGTCAATGCGTACGAATAAGGGTTATGTAGATAGTGAAGTGGGTTAGTAAGATGGCTAGCTCCCCCATAAACTTCATATTATTAATTTGGTAAAAAAGTTAGATGTTTGTACAGGGTGGGCCATTTAAAGTGGAAGGATTTGTTTTTGCAATAGCAAAGTAAAGAAGTGGAATTTTAAAATTTATTTTTTGAAATTCATTTATTTTGGTCCAAGGAGATGTGTTCTAACTACTTTTTGAATATGATATCTCGTAAATGACCGCCTCTGGCCTTGACCGCAAAATGTGCCCTTTTTTCGGCATTTTCCATCACTTTGCCCAATGTTTCGGCCGATATGGCAGCAATTTCTTGTCGGATATTGTCTTTCAGCGCAGCCAGGGTCCTTGGTTTACCAGTGTATACCTTGGATTTTAAACATCCCCATAAAAAAAAAGTCAGGAGGCGTCAAATCAGGTGATCTCGGTGGCCAGTCATAATCGCCGTTTTTCGATATTAATCTTCCGGGGAACATTTCGCGCAATAATTTGGTCGTGGCAGCCGCTGTATAGCATGTAGCGCCGTCCTGTTGGAACCAGTAATTGTCCAATTCATTTTCACGAACAAATGGCAATAAAAAATCGGTTATCATTGTCCGATAACACTCCCCATTCACGGTTACCGTTGCTCCATTTTCGTTTTCAAAGAAGTACGGGCCGATGACTTTATCGGCATAAATGCCACACCACACAGTAACTTTTTGGTCGTAAAGAGGTTGCGTTTCGATGAATTGAGGGGTTTCAGTAGCATAAAACCGACAATTTTGTTTATTCACTCCTCCATTCAAGTTGAAATGCGCCTCATCAGACATTATGATTTTTTGCCAAAAGCCACAATTGAGAAGTTATTTTGAATGTACAGCTGAACAATTTCAGCGCGTTGTTTAGGTGTGTATTGTTCCATGGTTAAAATTGCACTGAAATGACGCTTCCAACGCGGTATGATTTTTGTTAATCTGACATCTCTGTCAAAAGTTATGGGGTTGCCAGATGCTTCCACTTTAAATGGCCCACCCTGTATCTTAACAAAGCTATAGATAATCTTCGAAATTTTTAAGTTTGATAATGCATATGTATATGCATTATGAGTACTAACTTACGGACATTTTTTAGAAGCTCATGAAGTGGATAATGGCGATGCAATCAATATCATAATAAGTTGATTGATATCATTGATTATGGAGGGGATTCCGTTCGGTCGATGCGAGAAAGATCTGCAGTATAAGCGCAACATATGCCAGCTACCGTTTGCCTAGTAAAAAATATAAATTACTAAACTTATACCAAGCCATTCTTTATATGTTATGGATAAAACAATGTAAAATGATGGTTTTTAACCTTTTTAGCGTAAAAAGAATACTTAATACCGGGAAATGTAATGAAAAAAATTGTTTTTTTTCTGAAAAATTCATGCGAATTTCAAACCGAAAAAAAAACAAGCATCATCATTTTGCTTGCTGCGCCATCTGGTTGTAAACTTAACGTAGATTCGTCAATTCCACCTTGTCATATGTCACAATTATATTCATAAATCGTTTTTAGTTAGACAATTGAACCTCCTGCCAAAAACTAAGTTTTGTTTTTTGTTCGTTACAACCCGTTTGACGGTTATGAGTACATATAAGAAACAGTCCTTTTCATGGCCACCATTTGGGGTTTCAAAAGAGTTAAAATAACAGATTTGCTAACAATGACAAAAATTAAAATAAAACAAAATACAATTGGTACTAACAATCACAGTTCTACGTCAAACTTACGTCCGTGCCCCTAGGCTCAAAATTTTCTACTTTTTAAAAAAAATCGTAACTTGGTCGATTGTTCATCTTTTTTACAGCAGAAGAAAAATATTTGGATGAAATATCTATATCTCAAATACCCAATTCTAGGCAAAAATCTAAAACAAGGAAATCCTTACTGTTTGTATCATTTGTGGAAAACTGAGATTTTTTTTATATCTTTACATGAATGATTAAAAAAAAATGCAGAAAGTTTCGCAATTTCGTTATGAAGATGTTTTTGTATCTAACTTTTTTTATATCTTCACATAAATGATTAAAAAAATGCAGGAAGTTTCGCAATTTCGTTATGGGGATGTATTTTTAATCAAACTATTAGTGAAAATTTTAAAAAATAGAGCAATAACGGAAGAACATAACTTTCTGATTTTTTTTTTTTCATATTTTAAGGACCGTATCGTTATTTATGGGTACGCCTTAGAGTCTCCGTCTGAAAAAGACTATAGCTTGTTTTGACAGCTGTTTATTTTTCTCCTGTTGTTGACACAGTTAGCGTTCAGTTAGCATTGTTAAAAGATCGTTTTTTCCTAAAAGTGCAATCATGAGAGGGCTAACAGAAGAAAAACGAAAATCCATTGTGACCAGATACTGCTCCGAAACAGGAATATCAATGAGAAAATTGGCGAAGGCGGAAGGAGTAAGCGTCCATGCGGTCCAAAACGCTATCAAGCGATTTGGTATGTATAATACATTGAAGGATCTACCCGGTCGCGGCAGAAAACCTGGGCCATCCAAGCCAAACTTGGATAAAAAGATTTGCAGGCAATTTGAAAGAAAAAAGGAATTATCGATACGGGATTGCGCAAAAAAGTGTGGAACATCAATCGGTATGGTTCAACGTGCCAAAGAACGTAACTCACTGAAGGCATATAGAAAGCAAAAATGTCCCAAACGCAGTCAAATTCAGGCAAGTTCCGTGAAAACCCGTGCCCGTAAGCTTTACGATGGGATTTTAAGCAAACGCGAACTGTGCATCGTCATGGATGATGAAACCTACGTCAAACTGGACTACAAAACTCTTCCTGGGGCACAGTTTTACACTGTAAAGCAAGGAACAGATGTCCCGAACGCGGAGAAGTCAATTTTTTGCGAAAAATTCGGTAAGAAAGTGCTGGTTTGGCAAGCTGTTTGTCAATGTGGCATGAAATCATCTCCTTTCTTCACTCTCGGGAATATGAATGGTGAAATTTACCGGAAAGAATGTCTCCAAAAGCGTGTGTTACCGCTCATCCGAAAGCACACTGGTCCGACACTATTTTGGCCTGATTTGGCATCATGCCACTATGCACGTTTGACCTTGGATTGGTATCGCGAGAATAATGTCGATTTTGTGGAAAAGGAGATGAATCCTCCAAATTGTCCGCAAATAAGACCTATTGAAAAATTTTGGGCTTTGATGAAGGGACGACTGCGGAAGAAGGACAAGGCAGCCGATGACCTTGAGCAGTTCAAAAAGGATTGGATAAATGTGAGCAAACAAGTCGATGAGACGGTTGTCCAGAACCTAATGAGGGACATCAAGAAGCAGGTGCGATCATTGGCGCGAAAATCAGAATCTTGATTATTTTTTACTGTTACTCCTTTCTTTCATTCATAAGATACAATATTTTGATATCAGAACTGAAAAATAAATGCAATATTTGAAATAAAGCTGTGTTTTGAGCGTACCCATAATTAACGATACGGTCCTTATGTGGGAAGGATAAGCTATCTAACAGTGATCTCCTTGGTTTCAATACCTCACGAAATAAAAAAAAGGTTCCGTCTGGAAGTATACATTTGAGACGCAGAATATCTTTTTTCCAGAACCTAGTTCTAAATACATTTCATTTAATGTAAAAAGATCGAAGAGCAGTCTAGAGATTTTCACAAATTACAAGAATAAGAACGAAAAGAGAAAAACTGTTTTAATTTTTTTATTCGTGACACCTCAAAACACCTTTTTATTGACACTTTCATTAAATCATTTTTTAAGGTTCAGACTTTTTCCACAAAATTTCAAAAATATTTGAGTATTATTAGTGTTGACATTGTTTTATGTAAGTTAGTAGGTTCTATTGCTTTGCCTCCAACCAACCATGCGTCAACATTGTTCTTCATTTATATCAAACCAATATTGACATTTGAACTTTTTTTTTTTAAATATCTTCTTCTTCTTGAATGGCGTTAACGTTCCCTGTGGAACTTTAGCCGTCTCAACGTATGCATTAATTAGCGTCATTCATTAATACTTAGTTGAGATTTCTTAAGCCAAATAACACGCCTTGAATGTATTCCGAGGGGCAAGCTCTAGAATACGCGTGACCACAGTGCAAGTCGAAGGAAATTTCTTTGACGAAAAATTCTCCGGCCAGAACGGGAATCAAACCCGAACACCCGGCATGATAATGTGAGACGCTAACCACTCGGCCACGGGTGCAACTCAAATATATACCCTCCAAAAACCAAAAAAAAAGCGTTCCAGAAATATTAAAATTTTATGTACATTGGTACATAGTCTTTTTTCAATAAATACCTAAAAAACTTAAAAAAACGTTCCTAAAATGTCGATATTTATTTACTTATACTTTCCAAATAAAAGTACAAAAAACACAAAACAACCACAAAAAATAAACATAATTGATGTTTTCACCCATCTTGGAATCTATAAGAAAAAGGAATTAATAAGAAAAAGATATTTTCAATCTCGATTTTTTTTTTGTCAAAAATCGATTCTCTGGGATTCCATCGTTTTATTTTTCTTGAATACGAGGCAGAACGTATCGAACATATCGATTTATCATACTGCAAAATTTTGACTTGTATGATAAAATACCCTATGCAAAATTTTAGCCCTATCCGACTTCATTTACTAGTGTCACAGTCGACAAAATTTGAGTTTTTATTAAAAACCAAAAAATTATTCGAGGGGGAAGCGCACGAAATTGCATAAAACGGTGAAATTTACTGTTATTCTAAAACTTTTTTTGTCAGAAATCGACTTTTAAGACGGCGTTTGTTTGACGTTTAACATGTCAGCCCAGTTAGCTAGAGGAATTCGGCAACTGGATTTCCCTACCAGTCCAGTTAGCGAACACGACTACCGTACTTTGTTCTGAGTTAGTCTTCGTTTGAAAACGTTAACCAGAGGTTTTCGATCCAAATGTTGCCGTCTGGTTTTTTTTTTGGCACTATAGTTTTTTCAATGTTTCCTAATACAAATGCTTTTTGAATCTATATCATGTATTCGGCATTGATTTGAAAAAAATGTTTTGGTCCAATCTTACGTAGGTTCTAATAGTATGCATATACCTTGCGTCGGAGTTATAAGAATGCAATGATTCCAAATAGCCAACAAAAGTATACTGAATATGAAGTACAAAAAATGCGTTCATATAATAAAAGACATTTTCAGGGCCATTTACTGCAAATTTTACGTGGAACTTATGAAGCAAACTGATCACTCTTTTCAAAGATGTTGCATGAAATATCTTATCAAACTCTATATAAGCTGGTTTTTTTATTGAAAATAAGGATCTAAGTGAATGAAAGTTGAAAATTCTAGAAAGCTTAATTACAATTCATTATTATTATTATTAGGTGTACCGGTAAGTTTCTTCGGTTTTACAACAGATGGCGTAACTTGATTATTATTCCATAGGATCAAATTTCCAGACATTCGTTTGAAAGCTATTGTCATAGCGCGTCTTTTTCAGTATATGTCAAAAAGTTGAAGCGTAAACAACATGGTTTTTTGCCACTTCGAATATGTCGAATTTCGTACCAACAAGAATGTTTCCGCGGGGATTGTTACTTCATTACTTCAATATGAAGAAAAAGCTGCGGAAAGTCATCGCATTTTGGTGGAAGTTTATGGTGACCATGCTCCAACTTAGCGAACGTGTTAGACGTGGTTTGCACGGTTTAGAAGTGATAATTTTGACTTGGAAAACGAAGAACGTCCCGGACCGCCAAAAAAGTTTGAAAATGAACAATTGGAGGCTTTACTCGATCAAGATCCGTCCCAAACAAAACAAGAACTTGCAGACTTGGAGTGGCTCAGCAAACCATATCCGATCGTTTCAAAGCAATGGGAATGATCCGAAAGATAGGACATTGGCTTCAGCCACGAGACGTCGAACGCCGTTTCTCACGTGCGAACAACTGCTATAACGGCATAAAATAAAGGTTTTTTATTTGCATCGAATCGTTACTGGCGATGAAAAGTGGGTCCATTACGACGATCCTGAACGTCGGGTAACGTATGGATACCCCGGCCATGCATCAACATCGACGGCCGCGCGGAATTTTTACGGCTAAAAGGTTATGCTGTCTATTTGGTGAGACCAGCTGGGTATGGTGTACTATGAGCTGCTAAAACCGAATGAAACCATTACGAGGGACCTCTACCGACGACAATTGATGCGCTTGAGCCGTGTACTGAAGGAAAAACGGCCACAATACGAGCAAAGACACGATAAAGTTATTCTGCAGCACGACAATGCTCGACCGCATGTCGCAAAACCGGTCAAAACATACTTGGAAACGCTTAAATGGGAGGTTATATCCCACCCGCCGTATTCTCCAGACATTGCTCCGTCCGATTACTACCTTTTTCAATCGATGCAACATGGCCTAGTTGACCAGCACTTCTACAATTTTGATGAAGTCAAAAATTAGATCGATTCGTGGTTAGCTAACAAACCGGCTGATTTTTTCCGCAAAGGGATCCGTGAGTTGCCAGAAAGATGGGAAAAAGTTGTGACTAGCGATGGGCAATACTTTGAGTATTAAATTTGTAACCATTTTTGCAGAATAAAGCATTAATTTTTGAAAGAAAAACCAAGAAACTTACCGGTACTCCTATTATAAAAAAAAAACTACGGGTGCTACGCTTTCCTTGTATTAAGAAGTCTTAGAACCAATTTTTCGTCATCATTGAATTATTAGACTCAAATACGCAGCAGAAGAGTCACATCCCCAACTGAAAATGAGACATTAATCTGATCCATACGAGATACAAGCATCAACACGCAAAATTGCAAAAAAAACATAGCTTCAACATACAAAGTTTCGATTCATCCTCAACAGCATGAATGTGCCGAAACGTACAACATTCAATCTCTCAATATTTATAGTCCATTTTGGATGCTTTTATTAACACCCATATATTTCTCAATGTTCCTGATCTCCCCTGGTGCCCCTCGTCCAACACGAAGGCACGCAATCCTCTAACGGTTGACCGCGGAAAAACTCGCCCGAAAAACCGATAGTATTTATTTTTATCAATTTAACTTTATTTCATTTACGCACATTTACTGTCATCATCTGGTTATCCGTGTTTTCAGTATGTATGCCATGTTTTTTGCGACAAAATAAAACAGCTTTTTTCGCGCCCCGAAAGCCCAGCCGGTGACCAAAAATTTATTGCGCCCAACCCTTTACCGCCACCACCACCACCACCAATCGGGTCACCCCTGTGACGATGTTTGATTTCTCTTCCTTCAGGCCAGTAATTTTTATCACTTTCCGTTCGAGGTTATTTTGTTGTGGTTTGGCAATTGAAATCCCCTTTTCGCACGGTCCTCACGCACGTTTGCAGTTGTCACAGAGCGTCATATTCGCGCGGCTTTTTTTTTTTTTTGTTCTTTGCTTCTTTCACGAACCCCACGGGGAGAGTACGTATTTTGCACTGATTGTGTTTTCTTTTTCGCACTTCCTGCGGTCCAGCCGTATCAACACGAACACTCTTCATTTGCGCCCTGATTTTATTACTTTATTTATCGCATTTACACTGATCCGACTGGCCACTTTATTCGATTTTATGTTTACACAAATTGACATTTTTAGGGCCGACTGTCTCTCTTTTTTTTTCTTCTCCTTGACTCTTACTTTCAGCACTTTCCCCGGGCCCGTGTAATACGTGTTTATTGGCCGCACTCGCAGCCAGCTCGAGAGACCGTTTGTTCCCCACAAAAAAACCCCTTCGTAGAAACATATGTTTCACTTGCGAACTTTTATGTGACTTTATTTGCGAGAAAGCTTTAAAACTCGATGTTTATCTTCGTTCGATTTGCTCCTCCGTCCTTAAGCACACACACACACACACACATACACACACACACACACACTCAAATTCGAATTATTCGCTGTTTTCTGTTGTTGGCGCCACCTCCTTTATGAAACGAGGGAATAATATTTGCAATTTTTCCCGACTAAGGAACAAAAAACTAAGCTAAACCAAAAGCGACAGACAGGGGGGTGTATCAAATTCGATCGACTAGTTTATTACCACCCCGGGTTTAAACACAAGAGAAGATCCCCACCAAATTTCCACTACCAACCAATATCTGGCGAGATTTGATTGTTTTTTTCTGGAATTAATTCATTGCTTATTGCGATTTGATTTCTGCTTCGTTTGGTTCGTTTGGCTGACCTGATTCCAGGTCGACTTCGAACCGCCAAATTAGCGACGGTGAAAAAGATGTCAACCGGCTTAAAAGAGCGCGTTTGTACTGAGATAGCGAGCTGCTGTAGCAGCTCTAGCTTCGGCGTCGGAACTTTATCACCCTGGATTTTATCTAAATTATATAATTGAACGTCCAGGTTCCCGCGTCCGCGTGTAGATATGTCACACGGTGGGGTGTTGGTGTTGGTGCGAGAGTGGCACCATTCGTGGACACGAAAAAATACTAGTCGTTAAAGGTTGGGACGAGATATTATAAATCTTGGTAAATGCCACAAATATTATATAATATGATCTATTATTATTTGAATAATTGATCTTTCGTAGCTACCGATAATAACTAAATCCTAAGAAAATCAGAGGATTACCAAAAATAAATGATCGCAAGAGCTAAAACTAGCGCATGGTATTCTAAAAGTGGATGATATTATTATAAGAGTTTACATTCTTTTTTTTTCCTTTATCCTATGATATTGATATGAACTTATGTCAATATCATAAGTTGAACACCGAATGTTTCGGATTCGAATTAGTTACTCAACTGTAGAGGGTCTCGATTGACGATTGGAAACATTTAATCACTAGGAATCTTTATTGCTGGTCGCAAACGCGGACAAATAAGCATGCCCATGTTTTGGCATCCTCGATTTATTACATTAAAAGAGCTTAAAAATAACAGAAAATGTGCTACTCTCTCATACTAGTATAGCAATTGTGTAATATATAATATATATGTATATATGCTATAGAAACATAAGAGCAATATGAGCGAGCGAAACAAGAAACACATTACAAATAAGCACGCATGCAACAGCACCATCTACTAGAAACATCTCAAGTGTCACCACCAGATAGCTTCGAGTTGGCAGGAACAGAAACAAAGCTTCTCATTCTCATCTCAGACACGACCCGAATGAGAATATTCGATCCACAGATCGAAATTATCTCAGGTTTACGGACTAGATGGTTAGCGTCTCACATTATCATGCCGGGTGATCGGGTTCGATTCCCGTTCTGGCCGGAGGATTTTTGGTCAAAGAAATTACCTTCAACTTGCACTGCAGTCACGCGTATTCTAGAGCTTGTCCCTCAGAATACATTCGAGACGTGTTATTTGGCTTAAGAAGTCTCAACTAAGTATAAATAAATGACGTTAATTAATTCATAGGTTGAGACGGCAAAAGTTCTACAGGGAACGTTAACGCCATTCAAGAGAAGACGGACTAGAAAGCGGCCTATTTCGACCAGGAATAAATTAGAGCTAGTTATTTGATGTTATATTGACTCGGGTAACTGAATAAGAAATCCATCGAAGTATACACCAAAAACTATAAGGGCGCTACCCAAGACACGTCAGTATTGTAAACGTAGGATTACAAAATTATTTTATTCAATTTTACATCCGATATTATCATAGAAAGCCAATCAAATTCAATCTAGAGCAATACTGGAATAGATATAACAAATTACTATCTTATACATTGTGCCTCGCCGCTACATTACGTGTTCGTTTTAGACGGCACGGTTTGAGTAGCACTAATTGTCCGGACTGAGGGACCAATCAAAACGTGGTTTTTCTTCTTGAATTGTTCAATGGTTTGTACCAAAGATATAACCTTGTCTTTAATGTAAAAGTACTTGGAATTATTTACTGGTGATTGACGCCAACAACTATACGATGAATCAAGAAAAATTACCGATGGTTCATATTATGCCTGTTTTGGAATAATCATAATAAGTGATAAGTGATTTTTGGAGTTGTCGGATACAGTAGATCACCACCGGTATCAGAACCATTCAAACATGATAGCCAAAAAGTACAACATATCAAGATGTTTAGGAGCTAGACAGTGGGAAAACAAAGATCTCTGCTGCACCATAATTTGCTCCTGCAATCTAAAATCTAGAACCTGGAATCTGGAATCTGGAATCTGGATCTGGAATCTGGATCTGGAATCTGGATCTGGAATCTGGATCTGGAATCTGGATCTGGAATCTGGATCTGGAATCTGGATCTGGAATCTGGATCTGGAATCTGGATCTGAAATCTGGAATCTGGAATCTGGAATCTGGAATATCTGGAATCTGGAATATCTGGAATCTGGAATATCTGGAATCTGGAATATCTGGAATCTGGAATATCTGGAATCTGGAATATCTGGAATCTGGAATATCTGGAGTCTGGAATATCTGGAATCTGGAATATCTGGAATCTGGAATATCTGGAATCTGGAATATCTGGAATCTGGAATATCTGGAATCTGGAATATCTGGAATCTGGAATATCTGGAATCTGGAATATATGGAATCTGGAATCTGGAATATCTGGAATCTGGAATATCTGGAATCTGGAATATCTGGAATCTGGAATATCTGGAATCTGGAATATCTGGAATCTGGAATATCTGGAATCTGGAATATCTGGAATCTGGAATATCTGGAATCTGGAATATCTGGAATCTGGAATATCTGGAATCTGGAATCTGGAATCTGGAATCTGGAATCTGGAATCTGGAATCTGGAATCTGGAATCTGGAATCTGGAATCTGGAATCTGGAATCTGGAATCTGGAATCTGGAATCTGGAATCTGGAATCTGAAATCTGAAATCTGGAATCTGGAATCCGGAATCTGGAATCTGGAATCTGGAATCTGGAATCTGGAATCTGGAATCTGGAATCTGGAATCTGGAATCTGGAATCTGGAATCTGGAATCTGGAATCTGGAATCTGAAATCTGAAATCTGGAATCCGGAATCTGGAATCTGGAATCCGGAATCTGAAATTTGGAATCTTCAATCTGGAATCTAATTCTAGTTCGAACTCTAATCTGAATCTGAAATTCCAATTTAGAAATTCCAAATATAAAAAAGTGAAAATGCTAAAAACGGATTATTTAAGATAGTAGCCCGGTGTGATGGGTTAAAAAAATCGAGTTTTTTTACATTTTTCAGAAGAAAAACCTCTTAAAAATACACTCGAAAAATTTCAGACCGAAATTTTTAATATTTTTAAAGTTATAGCTAATATAAGAGAGCGCCCCGTAATGTGTGACAAAACTTAAAACGCGTTTTTCTCAGAACCACATTATCGAAATTTCGGGGAAGCACTGACTCAAAACTATTCAACCGATTTGGCTAACAATTTTACCCGTTATTCTAGATACGTAACCTTTGAAACATTATTTTTTTTTAATAATAAACTATTTTATTTATACAATTTATCAAATAAATTGATTTTGAGAACATCTGCAGAATAATAATCTTTTTTGAATTTTTTATTTCAGATAACTTCGGAAGGTTGTGTGCTTCCCCGAATCAGCTCATCTTCTTCTCGAGGACTCCAAGCGTCAAATATTAAAACAAATTTATGTAAAATAAAATGAAAAAAAAATTCTCTATTTTTTAAAACACTAATAAATTTGTTTTTAAAATCATCGCATTTTATTTAATTGTTAAAAAAAAAATAATGAAAAAACGTCGAAATTTCGGTTATCACCTTAAATAAAAGGCTTGAAAAATTGTTCAAAAATAATTCAATGTGTAAATAGTTTGAAACTAATTTAAGATATAAATATTTTTTGACGTTTTCACTGCATCTTCCACTTCCTATTTCTTTGTGAAATAGTTTAAGCGCTAATAACTTATTAAGATTTGAACCGATAAGGATGATTTGCATACCAATTTAATCATAATTCTCAAAAACGGCAACAAAGTTTTACGTTTGTTTGATAACTTTAAAAATCGATTAACTTCGAATGCCGATGAAAAAACTACAAAAGATTATTTCATAGAAAAAACTTTTTCCTCAAATCTAACGTTTATTAAGCCTTCTACAAAGATGCTTTGACGCCCAACCTTGGTCATGACCGATGAAAAAAAGGTTGTTGGCATGGTTTTCAACTATTTCGTGCCCCTGGCGATCAGCTGCTTCTCCGTTTTGGCCACGAAATTATTGGAAGAGATCCTCTGTTTGAGGCTAGTTCAAAATATTTCTATCGGTCGTAGCTGCTTCTCCTCCCATGGTCTGGTATAATGAGCCGAGACCAGGTCCAACAAAAAAATCACACCCTCCTTCGTGTAATATGATTTACTTGATGATTTACTGTTGGATGCTTATACGATTTTTCTCATTACTATTTTGATTTAAATTATACGTTTATGCGACTCACCTCTTAATGCATCTACCTCATGTTCATTCCATTCCATGCCAAAGCGATATAGTGGTTCTCAGATTTTGGTCAAAAGTGGTTATTTTGTTCTTTACCGCAAAATATTAGACCAATATTTTTTCAATTTTTTTATTTGGGTGCCCATTTCCATTTTGGTTTTTGGTTTGAAAAATCAATTTTCCCACTATTTCCAAAAAATGACTTTTTTCAAAAATTCATAACTTTCGAGCCACTGAACCGATGATCAAAACATCTCAAGTGTCACCACCAGATAGCTTCGAGTTGGCAGGAACAGAAACAAAGCTTCTCATTCTCATCTCAGACACGACCCGAATGAGAATATTCGATCCACAGATCGAAATTATCTCAGGTTTACGGACTAGATGGTTAGCGTCTCACATTATCATGCCGGGTGATCGGGTTCGATTCCCGTTCTGGCCGGAGGATTTTTGGTCAAAGAAATTACCTTCGACTTGCACTGCAGTCACGCGTATTCTAGAGCTTGTCCCTCAGAATACATTCGAGACGTGTTATTTGGCTTAAGAAGTCTCAACTAAGTATAAATAAATGACGTTAATTAATTCATAGGTTGAGACGGCAAAAGTTCTACAGGGAACGTTAACGCCATTCAAGAGAAGACGGACTAGAAAGCGGCCTATTTCGACCAGGAATAAATTAGAGCTAGTTATTTGATGTTATATTGACTCGGGTAACTGAATAAGAAATCCATCGAAGTATACACCAAAAACTATAAGGGCGCTACCCAAGACACGTCAGTATTGTAAACGTAGGATTACAAAATTATTTTATTCAATTTTACATCCGATATTATCATAGAAAGCCAATCAAATTCAATCTAGAGCAATACTGGAATAGATATAACAAATTACTATCTTATACATTGTGCCTCGCCGCTACATTACGTGTTCGTTTTAGACGGCACGGTTTGAGTAGCACTAATTGTCCGGACTGAGGGACCAATCAAAACGTGGTTTTTCTTCTTGAATTGTTCAATGGTTTGTACCAAAGATATAACCTTGTCTTTAATGTAAAAGTACTTGGAATTATTTACTGGTGATTGACGCCAACAACTATACGATGAATCAAGAAAAATTACCGATGGTTCATATTATGCCTGTTTTGGAATAATCATAATAAGTGATAAGTGATTTTTGGAGTTGTCGGATACAGTAGATCACCACCGGTATCAGAACCATTCAAACATGATAGCCAAAAAGTACAACATATCAAGATGTTTAGGAGCTAGACAGTGGGAAAACAAAGATCTCTGCTGCACCATAATTTGCTCCTGCAATCTAAAATCTAGAACCTGGAATCTGGAATCTGGAATCTGGATCTGGAATCTGGATCTGGAATCTGGATCTGGAATCTGGATCTGGAATCTGGATCTGGAATCTGGATCTGGAATCTGGATCTGAAATCTGGAATCTGGAATCTGGAATCTGGAATATCTGGAATCTGGAATATCTGGAATCTGGAATATCTGGAATCTGGAATATCTGGAATCTGGAATATCTGGAATCTGGAATATCTGGAATCTGGAATATCTGGAGTCTGGAATATCTGGAATCTGGAATATCTGGAATCTGGAATATCTGGAGTCTGGAATATCTGGAATCTGGAATATCTGGAATCTGGAATATCTGGAATCTGGAATATCTGGAATCTGGAATATCTGGAATCTGGAATATCTGGAATCTGGAATATCTGGAATCTGGAATATATGGAATCTGGAATCTGGAATATCTGGAATCTGGAATATCTGGAATCTGGAATATCTGGAATCTGGAATATCTGGAATCTGGAATATCTGGAATCTGGAATATCTGGAATCTGGAATATCTGGAATCTGGAATATCTGGAATCTGGAATATCTGGAATCTGGAATCTGGAATCTGGAATCTGGAATCTGGAATCTGGAATCTGGAATCTGGAATCTGGAATCTGGAATCTGGAATCTGGAATCTGGAATCTGGAATCTGGAATCTGGAATCTGGAATCTGAAATCTGAAATCTGGAATCTGGAATCCGGAATCTGGAATCTGGAATCTGGAATCTGGAATCTGGAATCTGGAATCTGGAATCTGGAATCTGGAATCTGGAATCTGGAATCTGAAATCTGAAATCTGGAATCTGGAATCCGGAATCTGGAATCTGGAATCCGGAATCTGAAATTTGGAATCTTCAATCTGGAATCTAATTCTAGTTCGAACTCTAATCTGAATCTGAAATTCCAATTTAGAAATTCCAAATATAAAAAAGTGAAAATGCTAAAAACGGATTATTTAAGATAGTAGCCCGGTGTGATGGGTTAAAAAAATCGAGTTTTTTTACATTTTTCAGAAGAAAAACCTCTTAAAAATACACTCGAAAAATTTCAGACCGAAATTTTTAATATTTTTAAAGTTATAGCTAATATAAGAGAGCGCCCCGTAATGTGTGACAAAACTTAAAACGCGTTTTTCTCAGAACCACATTATCGAAATTTCGGGGAAGCACTGACTCAAAACTATTCAACCGATTTGGCTAACAATTTTACCCGTTATTCTAGATACGTAACCTTTGAAACATTATTTTTTTTAATAATAAACTATTTTATTTATACAATTTATCAAATAAATTGATTTTGAGAACATCTGCAGAATAATAATCTTTTTTGAATTTTTTATTTCAGATAACTTCGGAAGGTTGTGTGCTTCCCCGAATCAGCTCATCTTCTTCTCGAGGACTCCAAGCGTCAAATATTAAAACAAATTTATGTAAAATAAAATGAAAAAAAAATTCTCTATTTTTTAAAACACTAATAAATTTGTTTTTAAAATCATCGCATTTTATTTAATTGTTAAAAAAAAAATAATGAAAAAACGTCGAAATTTCGGTTATCACCTTAAATAAAAGGCTTGAAAAATTGTTCAAAAATAATTCAATGTGTAAATAGTTTGAAACTAATTTAAGATATAAATATTTTTTGACGTTTTCACTGCATCTTCCACTTCCTATTTCTTTGTGAAATAGTTTAAGCGCTAATAACTTATTAAGATTTGAACCGATAAGGATGATTTGCATACCAATTTAATCATAATTCTCAAAAACGGCAACAAAGTTTTACGTTTGTTTGATAACTTTAAAAATCGATTAACTTCGAATGCCGATGAAAAAACTACAAAAGATTATTTCATAGAAAAAACTTTTTCCTCAAATCTAACGTTTATTAAGCCTTCTACAAAGATGCTTTGACGCCCAACCTTGGTCATGACCGATGAAAAAAAGGTTGTTGGCATGGTTTTCAACTATTTCGTGCCCCTGGCGATCAGCTGCTTCTCCGTTTTGGCCACGAAATTATTGGAAGAGATCCTCTGTTTGAGGCTAGTTCAAAATATTTCTATCGGTCGTAGCTGCTTCTCCTCCCATGGTCTGGTATAATGAGCCGAGACCAGGTCCAACAAAAAAATCACACCCTCCTTCGTGTAATATGATTTACTTGATGATTTACTGTTGGATGCTTATACGATTTTTCTCATTACTATTTTGATTTAAATTATACGTTTATGCGACTCACCTCTTAATGCATCTACCTCATGTTCATTCCATTCCATGCCAAAGCGATATAGTGGTTCTCAGATTTTGGTCAAAAGTGGTTATTTTGTTCTTTACCGCAAAATATTAGACCAATATTTTTTCAATTTTTTTATTTGGGTGCCCATTTCCATTTTGGTTTTTGGTTTGAAAAATCAATTTTCCCACTATTTCCAAAAAATGACTTTTTTCAAAAATTCATAACTTTCGAGCCACTGAACCGATGATCAACAATTCAAATGAGCTAGTCTTTCATTAAAAAATATTAAACTCGCAACAAAAAACTGGTTTTTTTCTAAGCTTTGGGTGCTATATTTTTTTTATTTTTTTCTTGAAAGCTAAGGATTAGATCTATGCGACTAGAGTCCGACTAGATCATCCCGCAAGTGTGATATTTTTGGTTTGATTTGCTTATTGGCTTCAATTTAATATGTTGATCATCTAAATTGGATCAGTTGTTCAAAACATATGAATTTTTGAAACAAGTCATTTTTGGGAAAAAGTGGAAAAAAATGATTTTTCGGACCACCCTAAAATCCTAATAAAAAATAAAAAAAAATGCGTTTCTAATATTTTGCGATACAGAGCAAAATTACCACTTTTGACGAAAATCTGAGAACCACTTTATCGGTTTGACATGGAATGGCTGCATATATGTACAATGTTGATAAGTCCGATTTAGCAATAGTGTATATCATAAAACCAATGCTTGTTATACCGAATCACGACTTAATCTGGCGTAATGAATGAAATCAGATTTTTAAAATTTTATACGATTTTAGATATACACGATGTATAGTTTAATATACATTTTATATCAGCCATCCCATGCCAAACCGATATAGTGGTTCTCAGATTTTCGTCAAAAGTGGTAATTTTGTTCTTTATCGCAAAATATTAGATTTATTTTTTCGCATTTTTTTTATTTTTCTATTAGGATACCCATTTCCATTTTAGGGTGGTCCGAAAAATATTTTTTTTCCACTTTTTCCCAAAAATTACATTTTTTCTAAAATTCATAACATTTTAAGTACTGAACCGATTCAGATGATCAACATATAAAATAAAATACAATTAGCTAGTGTTTTTTGAAAAAAATATCACACTCGCAAAAATGGTATTTTGTTAAAGTAATTATTGATTGTATTTGTTTTTTTGTAGTTTACATGGTTTAGAGACAAATGGTGCTATTGTTTTTATATTATAAGTAGCCGTAAACATTTTTATTTTATTGCTAGCTGACCCAGCAAACGGTGTTTTGACATATAAATAATTTCTTGAGTATATTTTTGTTGTTAAATTTAAAAAAACTAATGTGTTGTACTTGTGTTTGAATAGTTCAACGATATATAAAATTAGCCGATTTCCTCAGGGCGTATTTTCCCACTAATCAAACTAAAAATGTTTGTATGAGGTAATTTTCGTATTTGCTATTCAACCGAATACATCCAGCAACACATGGGACAAAATACGTGTAATATTGTAATGAAGCTCATCAAAGACTTATTTTTTTTTTTTTGAACACACGTGTGCTGTTGTTTCATGACAATGCATTGTGTTTTAGCCTTGCACTATCGAAGTCTGTGTCGGCGTTGTTCCTGATAACGTCTCATAAGTGAATGTATTCTACCTCACGCCGTGGAATTGTCGTTGGAATTGCAGTCGTTCACTCTCTACCTTCGCGTGTATTTAGATCATGTTGGCACTGCTCACGATATTGTAGAATGACGTTTATCTGACCGTATCGAGTCATCTTGTGTCGATTTTTGACCAGTTTCGAGTTTCTAGATGACAGCAGATCTCGACGTTTCATGCAATTTTAAGTCATTTGGCATCGAAAAAAAAATAAAACCCCAATTTCCTTTACTTTACTTGGGTGATTTTTCGATTTTCAGAAAACTCAAACTGACCGCTTTTCGTCACTCTCCCTTAAGTTCGATTGAGCTGATATTTTGCATAGGGTAGTTATGGTATTTTTTTTTCAAGTCCTGTTTGAAAATTCGAGAAGTCCAGTTCCATTGGCACTCTAATGTTGCCCTATGTTTTCTGTGTGGCACAAAATTTTCATTTAATTTTTACCGAGGAATATTTGTCTAATTTTCTGAGGTATTTCTTACAGTGAAGCAGGAATAAACGCCGCAAGCCATAGTTTTACAACTTTCATAGGTTCATGCAGATATCGTGTAGAATTTTTTTTATCGACATAATAATTTTTTTGCAATTTTAAAGACAATTGGTTCGAAGTAACTTAGACCAACAATGGGTAATATAATATAATAAAAAAAGCTGGACATTACGTCTAAGGTCCAAAACTAGTTTTAAAATTTCTTGAACAAGTTTTTAATTTTATAAAATTTGCTACACCTCGAGAAAGATTATTCTTAGGATAAAACGTTAGCCATTCCATGCCAAACCGATACAGTGGTTTTCGTCAAAAGTGATTATTTTGTTGTTTATCGCAAATCAAAATAATTTTTTTTCCCATTTTGTCCCAAAAATGACTTTTCCAAAAATTCATAACGTTTGAACCACTGTACCGATTTAGATGATCGATATCAAATTGAAGCCAATGAGCTAGCCTTATATTTAAAAATATTGAATTTGCAAAAAAAAATGGATTTTATTTTTGTAATCATGGGTTGTAGTCGTTTTTTATTGTTCTGAATATGCATTTTGATGCAGACCCGTAGGGTGAATTTTATATATTACATTTGCGCTTCATCAATGGTGATTTTCATTGGTGTGAAGCGCCTTGATTTAAATATATTACAAATAACATTGATTGTAGTATTTTAAGTTGAGCGAGTACGCAAGTACCCGTGTAAGCCCCAGATTCTTCAAAATCTATGTCAATCACAGCCAATTACTATAAGTTAAATAAAACGTATGTATTTCTCCCAGAAAATAAATGGATCACTGTAATTCCCTTCGATCCATTCTTCATCCCACACATATAGAAATATTTCTCGGTTTTCCATAGCAAAAAATGGTTCAAATGGCAAACCAACATTCCAGAGTACAGACGGGTAATCACCAGATTATCATCGATTCATCGTTCCCCCTCCAGACTTCCGTCGTTGCACCGAATTCACTCCAAGGATGGAAGGAAAACACACACACAACCACACACTCAGCCACAAGCACTCATTTATTGAAAAAGTTTTTTGATCTATGACTGATATAAATAAGCAGTCCCCGACGAACCCTTGTGTTATGGGAAGAATATCATATCATAAACATATTGTCTCGGCGCTCGTCCTTGCTCCCTCCCGTCGGAATGTCGGTTTACTTTCGCCGACCAAAGAAGCGAGGAAGAACAGAAGAAAAAAAACTTTTCCCCCATTTATCTCAACCGTGGGCAAAGAAAAAGGTTCCGATGCGAGAGGGTCAGCAGAGTGAAGATACATCTACCGCAAGCTGCCAGGAATGTCATCAGCTAAATCACCCGAACTTTACCCAACGTTTTAATATTATTATGGTTACAAAGCCGGGTTGGGAAGCGAATGGTGAGAGGGAAGCGCATCCGGTGATCTATGAAGAGGTAATCGGTGATGTACAAGGTGTGCGACCCGTCGCTTCCTCCCTAATGGCGTGTAATAATCTGCCACACTCCGCCACTTGTTGTTTCGGTGCCGTTTACGGGCGTGATTTAAATAGGTTGTGTTTGATCTATGACAAATGATTGTTTAAGAGTTTTGCGGTTTCGGTTGGTGTGGATGCTGTGGCGGAATGCAAACTGGGTTCATTACGTCGCAAATGGGGGGGTGAGTTGTTTATTCATATTTTTTGGGCGAACTTTATGGCTCGTTGCAACAGGGAGCGTTTATCTTATCGTGGGGCGAAAGATACATACGAAACTAACCTTGATATGTGTTGGCTTTTATTTCAAGTTTCTGAAGACCGGACCTGAAGCATCATTGCATTGCAGCAAAATGACATCACTCACCATTCCGGGAATACTGCTTGCAATGTTCACCACTTGCGTGCGCCAAAGGTAAACTCAATTTAATCTAGTCGAAGCCCATAAAAATTGAAATCACATCAAAGACTCATCAGAAATAGTTGCCTCCGAAACAAACTCAAAAACAACGCAACGAACCAACAAAAAACAGCGATTGCTCCCACATTGGTTGAAGTACAAATCGTTTACATTCCGATTTATGCACCTGCCAACCATCCAGCCATAAAATTGGGAAGGTGCAAATTCCAATGCATGCAACACACTCACCCCCTCGCGCTCTCCCACACAACAAACACTTGCTCCTCGAGTGATATTGCTAGATAGATGAAATGCCAAAATTCGCCCCCGAAAACTAGCAATACGGCATGTGTGTGTGATGGCGGGGATGCAAGAATAGCACCAGGATCGGAATCGAGTTAAATTCGGCAAATTCTTCAAATAATATGTAAATATAAATCACTAAAATGTTTAGTGGCTCCCCGTATATAGATAAACGCAAATAAGTGTGGCAGTGCTGTTTCGCACCCGTCCATTTTCGGGTTGGGAAGATTTTCCTGGCCGGGAAAGGGGGGCGGGGAGTGGACAGGACAACGATGGTCCGAAGAAGAGCAGCAAATTGGAGGTGGTTTGTTTATGATTTGGTGTTGAGTGCTCGTCCATGAGGAGGAATCGCCTAGATGTTGGACGCAGCAGTGATGCCAAATTTTTGCTGAAATACTTTGCAAATTACTTTTTTGACGTAGGACTACGTCTTTCATTTCTATACCGGGGTGTAAGATCAAAGTTTCGAAAACGAAAGCGTTACGCCGGAGACCGAGATTTTGAGTGTTAATAGCTCCTATACAACTGAACGAAATGGTATGATAAACATTTCATTCGAAAGATAAAATGTCTACGCGTTATATACTTGTTACTTTTTCATCCAAAAACTTGTTTCAATAGCCTTAAAATTGCTTTCGAAACAGGCTATTGAAATCACCAATCGGTATATAAGCGAGCGCCGCTCGGAAATCCACTCAGCCATTCATTCATTCTGTGTATGTCATTCGTTTCGACAACACGTGATTTTTCCCACTCTCGCTTATAGCTAAAGACAGGTAGTTTTTAATTTTTGGTTTTTTTCCATTCTTTTTTTTACCCGCATTGGAGGTGGAATCGTCGTCACACGCTTTGGCGTGCTTGGTGGATATCGCCAAGAAAAGGAATATGGGGCGTCAGCGTTCCAGTACTTCAGCCACAGACGGCCCTTCGAAAAAGGTCCGGACTCAGTCCGCTGCCCCAGCGGATGCAGAAACAAATCAGCTGCTACAGACCAACCAATATTCGGTGCTCCTAGACGACACTGGAAGCAACGATGCCGTCATCAAAAAGGAGCGCGTTCCCCCGCTGTTCACATCTAGGATGGACTTAGTGAAACTCGAGTCTGAGCTTTCCCAACAACATCTCAAGCCGCGATTCAAGCTGTATAGCGTGGGCATCAAAATCGTATGCTCCAGCCTAAAGGAGTATCAACAAGTCGGAGCCTACCTGAAAACCGAAGGCGTGCAGTTTTACACACACGATATGCAAGCGGCGAAACCTCTGAAGGTGGTTTTACGTGGACTACCGCCTGTCGGCCCGGAGGAAGTTAAAACTGAGCTGTCCAATCTTGGTTTGAAACCGGAGAACGTCTTCGCGATGACTCGTCGCCCAAACAACAACACGTGGAACCAACTGTTCCTAGTACACTTCGCCAAGGGCACCACCAACATCAGCTCGCTCAAAAACATCAGTGATTTATTCCGCGTCATTGTATCATGGGAGCTGTATCGTCCCCAGCACCGAGATGTCACACTGTGCACGAACTGCCAAAGGTTCGGACACGGTACCAAAAATTGCTACATGCAGGCTCGCTGTGGTAAATGTGCTGGGAATCATTCCACGGCGTCCTGTGGTCTGGCTGATGACCAAAAGTCGAAGTGTGCTAATTGTGACGGTGAACACCAAGCATCCAACCGATCCTGCCTATAAGCGAGGTCATCCGGATGACTACCAATTTGTAAATGGTTTGATGCACTTAAATGGAAATTTTTTTCTCAAAGTTTTGTCACTTTCTGTTTTGGATTGAGCTGTGGTCCTATTCTATTGTCCGACACTGTAAGTCCCAACAAGTCGATTTTCGGCCAAAAATTATTTTCGAGATAACACCAGATTTCGACTTTTTATGCATCTTTCAGTTATTTGGCATCGAAAAAAAAATTCGATTTTCCAAATTTCATTTGCTCCCCCCTTGGAAGATTTTCGAGAATCAAAAATCAAAACTTTAAGCGCTTCGAGGCACCCCTAAATCATCGCCGATTGAGCTAAAATTTTACACAGGTTTTGGTGCAATAAACAAAATGTGCATGGTCGTTTCTTTAAATTCCATAATTTTTTTTCCGTACCTTGATTGCCTCTCAGGCTAAGTTCCAAAAGGTCGATTTTCGGCCGAATTTTTTTTTTCGAGAATACACCAGATCTCAACGTTCCATGCATTTTTAAGTCATTTGGCATCGAAAAAAAAATTCGATTTTCCAAATTTCCTTTACTCCTCCCTTGGAAGATTCTCGAGGATCAAAAAACAAAACATTGAGCGCTTTGAGGTACCCCTAAATCATGTCCGATTGAGCTGAAACTTAGCACAGATCATTTTTTTGCCAATAAACAAAATGTACATGGTCGGTTTTTGAAATTTGACATGACCATTTTCGCTGCCACCCTAGAGAATATATTTCGGTAGGAACAAAAAAACCCCCTACTTTCGCAAAAATTGACGCAAAAATTGCAGAATAAGCGTTTGAAATTGGACAATTTTCACGATGTGCTCGATTTGATATTTTCAATTTGTACCCCAATATGTTCCCGAAAGACGTAATCATACGTCAAAAACGAATCAATGATTTTGAAAAGATTGATTAAGTTGATGAAAAAATTTAAATTGCAGCTAGGAATCACTCAAATATTACGTAACGCATTTTTTTTTACTATTTTAGACTTCCACTTTCCTATATAACATGTAACAAATGGTAATTCGCATAAAAATGTTCAGACAAAAAAAGGGAAAAGTCTACGTGGTTAACAGGAGGAGGAGCTACAACAAATATCCATGCTTATCGGCGGAGGGGAGGGGAAAGTCGAAAATCGCACTGTTTCTTTCCATGTGGTATGTGGACAGCCCCTAAGCACGTTATTTTTTTTCAAATCAAAATTGTTACAATCTCCAAAACTCTTTTTCCCTGGCAGCACTGCCACTCCTCAACAAGCGTAGTAGCTTCACTGACACTTCACCCCCCTTCTTATGTGAGGTGTGAGGTGATGACGAGGATGCGTTTTTGTGGCTTTCACGCTACCGATTTGAAACTATTCCTGCCAATGTGCCAATGGGAGGCGAAAACTAGTTTCCGGAGCGCGGAGTGCTCGGAATGCAAAGGCTGCACGGGAAGCATCCTGAAATGGTAAAATAAATCAGTGCCTGAATTATCTGCCCGGTGAGGGGGTCGGGAGGTGCACAGTCGAAAATGAGACCGTCAGCAAACACACCAACATCCACACACACACACACACACGCACATCGGCAGCCAATTTTATTGGGGTCAATTCAGCAAGTCTACGCAATTCAGTTGGCTTGCTGTCGAAATGTTTCGAAAGCTTCTCCCGATCGGCGCATCGGGATCCGGATGGTTGGTTGGGAGAAGTGAAAATTCAATTTCAAATTAAATACTCTAAATTCGATTCATTTTCCCGTGTGTATGAAACATATTCGATTCTGCTGGCTGATGGCTCGGAGTGGATGTGTGTGGGAAGAGGGAGGTGTTTGCTTAGAGGGTGGACGACATCAAAAATGGCTGTAAAAATCTCTGGACGAGATGACATGTTTGAGGAGGGGTGAACGGGGAATGCCAACGACAAATTCGGCCAGCGATGAACTATTTAATTTGGCAACAACATTGCTGGAACTAGATTGGCTACTAATCAGTTTTGACGCCTCTGATGGGAATTTGTGTTCGGATTCTCAATATAAATTTTGATTAAAAATTTATGGCCACCGTTTTATGAACTAAATATTTCAAATTTGTGCCCAGAGCCGAACGTGTCCCCCCAGCAGAGGAACTGGGTGGGACTCAACCCACAACTGCCTCGGTACCCGGTGGTGTCACACTTTAGCAATTAGTTAGTGATAAATGATTGCAATTTGTGGCAAATTGTGTTGATAGATTTTTTTTCCATTGCAGAGTGTACATGTGTCTGTGTGTATACTGTGGGATCCTTTCCGGTGGGATTGTTATGAGAAGGGGTTTGGATCAATTTAATACTCGACAGTGAAACATTGACCGGGATGCCGTCTGTTGACAGGAATGGGAGCTAATAATTCATTAGTTTACAGAATTATTGCCTCATTGCAGATTTGAATCCGTTCGGAAGAGTCACAAATGGTTATATTATTATAATCGCCATAGAGATGAATATAAAAAAAAACAGTCCAATGTCAGTGCAGCGATCCATCAAATATGTTCCCAAACTTTTCCACAAAGTAATAATGATAACAACACGGAGTTAGTTTCGTTGGCGCACAAAACCGGCACTGGCCAGAGTTCTTATCAGGAGCGTGTGTTTTGAAGCTGACGACATTGGATTTGTTTTTTATCTTTATCGTTGAAATTTTGAGAAAGTAAAAAAATGCGCGAACAGCACGGACGATATGGTACGATGTAATAAAAGAATCACCATTGCAAGAAAGGTAAACAAGTGGCTGCCTCCTATTCGCTTCTGACGCTGACGAGTTGTTGTTAACTGGGCGCTTCGTTATAGTGGCTTGATAATGATAATAATGGCACGTTTTTCGTACGTTTTTAGGGTATTAACACTTTGATAACGGTCCGGTGATGGCTAACAAGCGAGAACTGGTGAGATGGAAGCGGTTTTCTTCGTTCAGTTGATTCTGTTGATTTCATAACTAAAGTTACTTTTTGTTCGCAGTGTATTTGTACTTGCGACAACAGTGCAGCTTTTGCCAATGTTCGGTTTTTCAAACAACCATTTCCCGGAAAATGGTAGATGGGAAAAAATAATCCTTGAAGAGGGGGGTCAAAATAATCAAAATCAAAATAACATCAATGGCTTTCGTAAGAAACAGCTTGATGAAATCCAAACGGCCTTTTTCAAGTCCAATGTTTGCTGACATTCCCTATTTTTGAGCCTACCTCTGTTGATGGTCAGATCCAATCTGGTGGCAGAGAAGAGAAGTGGAACTTGAGAGAAAAAAGTGGCAACGATTTGTGGTAAGAAAATGTAAACAGTGAAAAAATTGACAGATGGTTTACGCTCTAAAAATTGAACATATTGTTAAGATGTCTCTAAGAGGGTGGGAGACTTCATATATAAGGTGGGAGGTTCGTATATAATGTTAGCATCATCATGATAAACACGGTGAATGGGATAGAAATTATGAACTAAAAATTGAATAAAATATACATATAAACGCTGAAACGCTGTGGACAAATATTATAATGCATTTTTATCGGCTTATGTATAATGCATTTTCAAAATAAACCCATATGTATTGTAATCATAACTTGCTGTGCTATTCATAACAACATTTTGGGTCGTATTCCACCAATGATGACAAATGTGTAATTTACGAATGAAGCTTCGCCATAGAACCTGAACTGAAAAAATTAAAATGTGGTAAGAGCATCAGTTGAAATATTTTAAAGCATTCTCATCGGAATAAATTATATGATACAATAATTATACGACTAAATAATGTATGTACGCTTAAAAAACAACATAAAAATATGATTTCTGAATAAATTTCTTTTTTTTCAGTTTCGAATACACCCCGTAAACAGCCATTTTTTTAAATACCCTCTGTTGGTATTGTATCTAGAATTTACAAGGTAATGAAACGTTAACGTCAATTAGTTTCTAGTAATCAGCTTTTTAGCTGCCGGGGAAATTAACACCAAACTATATTTTTTTAATATTACATATATTCCATGCCAATTAATGTTCGTAATTGTTCTTTATAGTTTTCATTCAAGGGCGCTACATTTTTTTATATTTTTTCTCGAAAGCTGAGGATTTTTTAGATAACATATCCAAAAATATGTTCTTCCTCGTTTTTAAATTATGATTTTTCAAATTTAACCGATGGTTCAAAAAATCATTTTTCTCCTTTTTTCCAAAAATTAAGTTTTTCAAAAATTCATAACTTTTGATCTACTGAACCGATTCAGATAATCGACATAGTTAATTCAAGTCAATAATAAATAAAAAAAAATAAAAAAAATTTTTTTTTATTTATAAACAAACAGATACAAATTAATACAATGTAATAAAACAAATTTTTTTTTTTTTGCAAGTGCAATATTTTTACAAAAAACTCTAGGCTTTAATTTGATATACCTATCATCTGAATCGCTCTAGCAGTTCAAATGTTATGAATTTTTGAGAATAGGAAAAAGGGGAAGAAATTAATATTCCGAACTATCGGTTAACTTTAAAAAATTATAACTCAAAAAAGAAAAAAAGAACATATCTAATTTTGAGTTAATAATCCTCAGTTTTCAAGAAAAAATATAGAAAAAAATATAGCGCCGTTGGTCCCGAAACCATGTAAACTATAAAAACGGATACAATTAAGAATTACAAAAAAAAATATTCAAATTTCTTGCAAGTTTGATATTTTTTTCAAAAAAAGATTAGCTAATTAACTTCAATTTGATGTATAGAATATCCGAATCGGCTTAATGGTTCAAAAGTTATGAGTTTTTGATAAAAGTCATTTTTGAGAAAAAGTGAAAACAATCGAATCACCCCAGCAAACATTAAATCGTATAACTTTGCACATGATCACAATCGCATAAAATATCAATCAAAATATCGATCATGTATATCTAAACTAAAATGCAAAAACATTATTAACTTCCTTGAATAGTGGATGTGATATAATCCACTTTATATATATATATATATATATATATATATATATATATATATATATATATATATATATATATATATATATATATATATTTATTTATATACATATATTAATAAATATTTTCAAACGAATATATTTATCAAACAAACTGCAAAACTAAATACTTTTATACTGTGCCTTCATTTTTTGAGTTTAACGTTCAAAGACCCTTCAATAAAAATGGCATTGAAAAACTGAGTAAAACTGACATACAATTATGACGGATGATTGCTTCTTGATTGGCGCGTGCTCCAACTGGCGAACTGCCAATTAAAAGGCACTCCAACTAAAAAAGCGCCAGTAAGCATAGTACCATTTGCATAAAACTATAAAACTATAAAAAAAATATATAAAAAATATACGATCGAAGACTCTTTTTGTTGTTTATGAGTTTGTTTTTTTTAAGTTACTACTAGGCATGTTCGCGGATTAATGGAAAGATATGATTTGTTGATCCTTGAAATAAGTTTGAAAGTTAACAATTGAAAAAAAAAAAATTCATGTCAATGGAGACGACTTTTGTGTACAGCACATGCCACTGGGGCCTTTTGCTGATTAAATAAGTAAGATTTCTTCCAAAAAGTTATAATTTTACAACCATTGAGTCGATTTCAAAAATCGTAATATCAAATGAAATCTTATTCTTCTATGAACTTCAATTTGTCATTCAAACAAACTCAAAAATTAAATACTACATAAAAACTTTAATTATAAAGTTTAGAGAATTTGCGACTCAATTTTCCACAATTTCCTCTTTCACACCAAATTTCTATCTTGTCGCAATTTTAAACCTCTCAAAATGAATTGTCAAAATGATAGGTCAAAGAACGAAAAAAGGAAAAATTAACAAATAATGGGGGGTAAATAATAAAGCAAAGGTAATCATGGATTTTTAATAGACGTCTCATAAAAATATTGAAAAAAAACATTCCTTTTTTAATTTCTCTTTCGAATTTTGATAAAATTGCACTGAATAGCAATATTAATATTTGAATAAACTTATGTAATTATAAACATGTTTATATAAACCTTCCCATCTTCTCATTCTTCATTAAAGACCTTGTGTCAAGACAGCTAGAAATCCATACACTCTCAAATCAAGTGTGCCTGAAAAAATTATATTTTTCACGTAAACAAGCGATGAAAATGTGGACACTTTTTAGTCAGTGAATTGTATGGAGTTCCACTGCTGTGCTGGTGATGTACAAGTTACAAGCAACTGTGATCCAATCATGTTCATCGCTATGTCATTTATATAGAACACTTTTACATTTACATTTATATAGAACACTAGCTGGGATTTCACACAGTTCAAAATTTCACAAAAGTTCAAACGACAGCAACGGGGATCGAACCAAGACCGGGTGGAATGATATACTGCTATCCACATAGCTAATGATGCTGTTACGCCGAAGCGTAATAATATTACATCTCATTACAAATTGAAGTTGGAAAGTGTTTTCTAATTTTACTCTTAGAAAACACTGTTCAGCATGAAGGAGAACAATATCCATCTCGGTCTAGGCCGTGTACATATGTGACGAAGTAATGCGTGCCTATTTGAAATGTGTCTTTTGTTTCGCTCGCTCGTATTAATCTTATATTGCCGTACCATATATATTATACAAATGCTTACCAGTATTCGTGAGTCATGGCATTTTCTGTCATTTTTACGCTCATTTAATGTAATAAATCGGGAAGGCAAAACATGAGCCAAAAATCAATTTTGGGTGTAGGGTTACCAGAGTTGCAAAATCTCACACTCACTTTACTGACAGCGCAAGATATTGAGATAACATCAAAATCAATCACCAACGCCCCTGCAGTTCATGACAAATGAACCAAACTTAATTACATGCAACCGACACTCCGTCACGTGGAACATTTGGTTTTTGCATTATTCCCCACACTCATTCGTTCCACTGTCTCACTGAGAATTTACGCCCGAAATTTTCTTACGCATCTTCGATCAGCTGTGGAAGGGAACAAAATTCCATACAAGGAAATATCATCTCACTGACACCGCGTCAGACGTTTAAACGCTTGTTCGTGTGTATGTTTTCCTGGTATGTTTCTAGCCCGGTTCCATTTTTGTGCCGCGTATTGCACACACATCGATGGGCAACGGCACATTTGAGTGCTGAGTTTATAGGTGTGTGACCAACGAAAATTTCACCAGGACGCAATGAAAGGTGATATTTTCGGCTTGAGCATTCACTGACATCGAGAATGAACTGATATTTCTGTTGATGGAACGAAAACTATATCAAAACAAACGAGATGGTGAGCCAGCGGTCATAGGCACAGCGGCACCGCGATAGAAAGAAGTGAAGAGTGTCAGTAGAGATATTTTGCACTGATAAAAATTGCTTTTCGATTTCAACATGTTCTTTCGAAATTTTGCATCCTTGAGGGTTACCATCTGTCCTGATTTAGCAGGACATGTCCTGATTTTGATTTTTCACAATCTAACCTACGTCCTGATTCTCAAGAGAAAACCAATTTTGTTGCAATATTAGAATTGATTTCAGTATATTATGCTTTTGAAAACCAAAGTTTTGTGAGCATATACAGAGTAGCAGTTACGAAGCGGTTACCTTCTCAGGTTTCCCGAAGATAACGAGGAGAGTTATTCCGATAAAAAGTAGATATGATAAATAATAGAACATATATATTTCTCACGGTTACCTTCACAGGTTTCCCAACGACAACTTTTCGCCGTCGGCGTTTGATTTCAAATAAAAAGAACATGTGTTAAAAATAGAATATGTGGTCGGCCCAATGAATTTTACACGTTTTCCTTCTCAGGATTCCTAAAGATAATTTCTGCCACGTGTCGTAACACGCAATTTTAGGGTATTCGTTTCATCGAGTGCTCAAAAGTTCGCGTGTATATAATCACATCACTTACCTCAGTGAATCCTAATTCATACCCCCACCCACTAACAAGTATCCCTTCCTTGATAAACGCTAGGGAATCACGCTATAGAGGCGACCCTTGTGGCCTTCGGGTGGTGAATATCATACTAACATTCCTTCCCTTCCCCTGGTGACTGAAAGGACGTGGCCGGCGTCGTTGTTGACCATTTAAAGCTCGAATCACCGAAAATTGAACAACGCGAATGATTTGCTAGTCCCAAGCGTCATTCTGTGTGTTCTTTGTGCAATTTGGTTGGTTCAGGTCAATCACGGAGAGCAACTACGAATTGTACAATCTACCCAAGCTCAAATTTCTAAACGAAAGTGCCATTTTCAGACGAACTGCGCCAGAAGTACTCCTTTTTCACAAAAGAACTTAAGGATTATCAGGCCAACGCTGCATATGTGATTCATAAGTGTTAGTGGCTTATAGCGGTATTACAGCCATCATCTCCGGAGTATTTTCTCCGCTTGGATTGCCCAAGAAATATGTTAAATAAATACATTTCACGTGTTTTTATTCATTCACTAGCTGACCCGGCAAACTTCGTCCCGTCCAAAATTTATTTTTCGTTATCACATTCACGTTTTCTTACTAAGCGCAAGGTCATGGGTCCAATCGCAGAAATTTAATTTTCGCAATTTTTCCCGTTTTCTTCAGAGTTTTCCGAAAATTATTAATTGTCATGTTTGGTTGGAATATGTTTGATTGAAATATGTGTTTTAATTTATTGGAATCCCCCTACCTCTATTCCAGACGAGGGAGAGGTGTCATATAATCACAGAAACATTTCTCGTACCCACATCCCAAATTTGGTTCCATTTGCGTGATTGATTCTCGAGTAATGCTGTATCGAAAATAATGTATAGAGTACGAAATAAAACATTTTGGCGTAGTACCATATACTTGAGTCCTTATATGGTGCACCGTAGGATCTATGGTGAAAATGCACCTTCTCGTTTTTTTCTCGCCATTCTCAATAGCTTCGAGACAAAAATATGGAAAAAATACTGAATGTACATCTTACTAAGGTGTATCGATAAATATCTTCACACATTTTTTTCTTAAAAAAATCAAATTTAAATTAATTTTTATTCTAATTTTAAATCAAAATTTAATTTTTTTTATTCTGACACAGAGCGCTATAGTACTGCTGACTCCTATGAATTTGGTAAACCATTTAAATCCGATGTTAAGATAATCTAATATATTTCAAGATATGAGAAAAAAATCTTTGTACAGCGCAATGTTCTAAATATACCGACAAAATTCAGACATATTGAAAACAAAATTTAAATAACTATCAGAGCAGTACTGGGTTTCTAAATTCTAAATAAACTAAAAATGCCCAAAGGCCAAAACATTATTTTTTTCGCTCAATCCTCTTCAAACTTCAAGAAAAAATTACGCTACATATGGAAAAAAACAACACATACGAATGCATTTAAATAAAAATTAGAACAAAAGTGGGTCTCAAAGTAATATTTCTTTCAAAATTTCGAAATGCCTTGAAATGTACCGCGAAAAACACTCAAAAAATTCTTAAAAAAATCACATATACCTAAAATAGACGTAGGAAGAAATCTGAATACAAACTAGAATAGTACTGAATCTCAGAATAAAAAAAATTAAAATTTAATTCCAAATTTAAATAAAAATTAATTTAAACTTGATTTTTTTATGAAGAAATTGTTTGAAAATATTGATCGATACACCTTAGTAACATGTACTTTCAGTATATTTTCCCATATTTTTGTCTCAAAGCTATTGAGAATGGCGTGAAAAAACCGAGAAGGTGCATTTTTCACCATAGATCCTATGGTGTACCATATAAGGACTCAAATATAGGGTACTACCGCCAAAATGGTTTATTTAGTGCTCTATACAATATTTTCCATACAGCTTGTGATTGGGTTTGAGGGCACTTTTTACTCCCTTACCCAGCCAGACCCTTTGGAAATATAAAAAAAATTTTTTTGTACCGCGCAACAGCCGTAGGAACACATTTAAATATGACTTAGAGTAGTAGTGAATCTCTAAATTCAAAAAAAAGATTCAAAATTTCAATATTTTTTTAGTACTTCAATTTTTGATAACAATATTTTCCGTACAGCTGGTGATTTGGCTTGGGGGCACTTTTTACTCCCTTACCCGGCCAGACCCTTTGGAAATATAAAACAATATTTTTTGTACCGCGCAACACCGAAAAAAATCTGAAAAAAATCACACATATCTAGAAAAGCCGTAGGAACACATTTAAATATGAATTAGAGTAGTACTGAGTCTCTAAATTCAAAAAAAAATATATTCAAAATTTCAATATTTTTTTAGTACTTCAATATTTGATAACAATATTTGCCGTACAGCTGGTGATTTGGCTTGGGGCACTTTTTACTCCTTTACCCGGCCAGGCCCTTTGGCTCGATTTGCTTGATTAGTTCCCGAATTATGGCGAAATTTGTGCTTCATTAGTATGGCAGCCTCCTCTTAGAGCGGGGGGGGAGAAGTGTCTAACCACCATTGAATCGTTCATCGATCACTCAAAACCTTTATATGCCAAGTTTGATTCCATTTTCTTGATTAGTTCTTGAGTTATGCAGAAATTGATGCTTCATTCATATGGCAGCCCCCCTTAGAGAGGGGGGAGGAGTACCTACTCACCACAGAAATGTTTCTTGCCCCCTAAAACCTTCACATGCCAAATTTGGCTTTATTTGTTTGATTGGTTTTCGAGGTACGCAGAAATCTGTGTTTCATTCGCAATACCATTTATTTTACGTTTAGCCTTATATCCGCCCTATATGAGCATATAAAGCGTAGTAGACGTTTGTTCAATGTTCTGTATGCGGTTATAGTGTTGATTTGAGGCTATTGTTTAGTACTTTCTAGGGAAGTTTTACGATTGTTATATCCGTATAGAGTTTTTCCGATTTATTTCTAAGGGGGTATCAATGAGATTGATAAATTCTATTTCCTAAAACGGGCAAGACAACGCGCGAGTTCCACAAATGATTGAATAGAGACAAACCTTGTATAAATAATTTTTTATTATCTTCCAAATGTGCAATTGTGTATTGTTTTCACAAGAATATTATTCACCATCTTATAAAAAAAAATTTCTAATGACGGATTGTTAAATGCCAAGCATTATCTAAACCAAAATCCGACATTGGCCCATTGGCACGAAAAATTAGTGCTCCCCCAGATGTTTCGTCAAAAACGAGCAAGTAATGCAGCGAGCGAGAGATATGAAAGATGTTTTTCTGTAATTTCCTTTCCGGTGTCGCTCTAGACAGCGAACAGTCAACAACATATGTTTGAAACTAAGAGTTAATTTGAAAAAAAATCAATCAGAATCACCATAAACTTCTACTAAAGAGTTAATTATTCACCTTAGCTTCTACTCAAGATAATATTTAAATTTTTGAATGAAACTGAATAATATAATGTCGTAGTTAACGCAGGCTGCGAACATCACCCTTCTATTTTCGTAATGGACTCATCGAAAGAAATCGTGTATTATTTTCGAAATGATTGTGAAACCAATTTTGACAGTGAAAAAGGATTAACTTTCTTTTTTGTACGTTCATTCATGATAAAAGTATCTCTCTCCCACAAATCATCAAACTCCGTTTCAATACCCTCACGCAAATGTCCCCCAGTCATGGACCCTACTAATCCACCCTAAAGCTTCCCAAAACAACCTCAAAACGTCAGAACGATCAGATCCGGCATCACCTGTAAGCGTCGACATTTTTTCCCCTGTTTGACAGTGAAAACACTATTATTAAATCGATGCTGCTGACTTGCAATTCTCCCTCTCAAATAGGCTCGCTAAAAATTAGAAATAAAAACACCGAAATCGGCGACAGGACTTGCAGAAAGGACGACGCGACATGTGGACATGTGCGCTCTCATATTTGGATTTCTGGCGAATCGAGGTTGGGTGCTCAGCCCCAACCAAGTCTGTCACACCGTCGTCGTCGTCGTCCGCCATTCGCGCTCAAAACAAACGGAAAAGCCTTTGTCCCCGAAAGTGCTACCAACGGGCGGCGGCGGTGGTGACGAATCACACCCTCTCCATCAGCAGCTGTTTCAACGCGACGGCGGCGGCAGCGCTTCCTTCCTTCCACCCCGGGACTTAGGACACATCAGCAGCAGTCGAATTTTGTGGCAAATCGTGATCGAATCGAATTCGGTTTGTGCTCGGGCGGCTAATGATGATGATGATGATACACAAAGCGCGTGTAGGAAGCTCGCGTTTTTCGGAGCGCTGCCGCCTGGTGTGTCGCGTTGTCGACATGGTGGTTTCGCTTTAAAATTGGTTTGGTGTTTTCCGTTTCCGGAAACATCCGCGGGCGGATGCGGGGAATACGATTGGACGCGGGCGCGGATGAATGTGATTTGGCACTAGGTTAGCCCCGAAGAATAACGATCATCACGAGCTTTGACATGTGAGGAATTGCAAATCGTTCGTACGTTGAACTATTTTCGGAGCGAATTGAATTTGGCGGAAAATTGAGGCTTGTCAACGAGGTGGAACTGGGGTGCGAAATCGAGTTTGTCAAACAATTGTTATTGTTAGTATAATTGGGAATAGATTTACGAACGCAAGTTGGGGAGGTGGACGGGTGGTTCACCCATGAAAGCTTTCAATCATTGAGAATGACTCGTAAGTTATAGATATTCTTTTTGAAATTAAATATAAGTAAAACGAAATACATGGTAGTGTCGACACACTGCTTTTTGAAGAGAACATTAATTATACTATAAAGAAGGCAGCTCAAAAATATGGAGTGCTTTGTAGAATAAATCGTTTCTTGACTTTTGAAAGCAAAATAACGATCTACAAAGCGCTGATCGCTCCACATTTTGATTATTGTGCATCTGTACTATTTCTTGCAAATAAGAGACAGATGCAAAGAATGCAAATGTTGCAAAACAAGGCTATGCGCCTGATATTGAGATGTGATCGACGAACTCCGCGGAGATTCATGCTAGAATGCCTACAATGGATGTCAGTCAGTCAGCGTATTAAATATTGCACGCTCACGTTTATATACAAAATGACTAATAATATGACGCCGAATTACCTACGAAACACTATAATGTATGGAAGAGACATGCATCGATATAATACAAGACAAGCAAGCGACCTCAGAACCATGAACTTCCGAATGTCGTGTACCCAAAATTCAATTTTTTATAAGGGATATCGACTGTATAATACCTTACCCAATGAGGCAAAGACAGCAACAAGCCTTCGAATGTTTCGTAGTATTTGTAAAGAGTTTTTGAAACATGATTTAAATTTTTGACCTGGTGTGTAATCAATGTTAGTATGTAAGATGACGAAGCTATAACGGATTATTTTTTTTTTTTTGTGCTTTTGTCTTTTTTATCATTAGACTATGATGATGGTGGTATTTTATTTTTTGTACTCGTTTTTAATTATTTTTTTTTTTATACATTTCGAGTAGTCTACAACAGTTTGAGCATCGTGCACGTGAAACGGCATAGAGAAGCTTAACATTGAGCATTGGCTAAAAAAATTATTCTGTTTTTAAGAAAATCATATTCTAAGGGATTGAAAGTGGAAATTGCGAACAAGCTAGGGATAGCTCAACCGGAATTCTTGTAAATTTTTCTTTTTTTTACAGATGATTGACGAGATCTTTCTGTGTTGTGGCAGATCTCATTGCAGATTCTGATTGAAGCGATTATACCCCAATTTGAATGAAGGGCCTGAAGTATCGGCTGGAATTAGGCTTAGGTTTGCTCAGCTGTCTGGTCTCGAAAACGATTAACAGATCGTTGTCGGGTATCCAGTAAAGCGGGATTTCCTTTGTAAATTCAAAGCTGGTATGGATATAGGTATTAGGTTCGATTCCTGATCGGTCAAGGGTCTTCCCGGATTGGAAATTCTCTTGACATGCCTTGGAATATCTAGCGTTCATATAATGCCTTTACTTGCTCTTTCGAGTGACAATCTATGTATATGCTCTTAACTAATATACTGGTTTTGTTTGTATTATAAAAGAAATCCATATATATATATATATATATATATATATATATATATATATATATATATATATATATATAGTTATCAAAGAAAATTCGTCCAGCTCAAATCGTTGTAGGAAAATAAAGTGGGACCGTCATCATTATTACATAATGAATAGAGTACTGTTTTAGGTGTAGGTGCATGTGTGTGTATTTTTTTTATCTTTAGACTATGATGATGATGGTATGTTGTTTTTATTATTTTTTTTTCTTCAATTTTTAATAATTTTAGTTATTAGATTAGTTTAAAAATAATTGTGAAGTCTACAAGAGTTTGAGCATCGCGCGCGTGAACCGGCATAGTAAAATTTGAAATTGAATATTGGCAAAAGTGATTTTTTTCTTTGTTTTTGTTTTGTTTAATAAGATCGATCCATTCCAAGGGATTGAAAGTGGAAACTGAAAAGAAGCTAGGGATAGCTCAACCGGAATACTTGTAAATTTATCCTTTTGACAGATGATTGACGAGATCTTTCTGTGTTGTGGCAGATCTCATTGCAGATTCAGATTGACGCGATTATACCCCAGGTTGAATGAAGGGTCTGAAGTATCGGCTGGAATTAGGCTTAGGTTTGCTCAGCTGTCTGGTCTCGAAAACGATTAACAGATCGTTGTCGGGTATCCAGTAAAGCGGGATTTCCTTTGTAAATTCAAGGCTGGTACTGACATAGGTATTAGGTTCAATTCCTGATCGGTCAAGGGTCTTCCCGGGTTGGAAATTCTCTTGACATGCCTTGGGAGAGTTACTGGGCCTGAAGTGTCGGCTAGAATTAGGCTCGGGGTTGCTCAGCTGTCTGGACTCGAAAGCGATCGCATTAGTAGATCGTTCTCGGGAATCTAGTAAAGCGGGAAATCCCTTGTAAATTCATGGCTAATTCTGATATAGGCATTGGGTTCGATTCCCGATCGGTCAAGTGTCTTCCCGGATTGGAAATTCTCTTGACATGCCATGGAATATTTAGCGTTTAGATAATGCCCTTACTTGTTCTTTTGATAAACAATCTATGCCAGTGGTACAACCGGACCGTTTTTTGTTTTTAACTAGCTTACTGGTTGATTTGATATTACAAAGAAACTCCTCCATATAATTATCCACAAGATAACTCGTCCAGCTCAAACCTATGTAGGGGAAAGAGGTGGGACCATCATAATTTTTTTAAAAAAAAAGTAAAAAAAAAAAAAAAAATATTCTAGACCAGGGGTTCTCAAACTATTTTGGGCAAGAGACCCCTTTTCCAGAATGAAGTCATACCTCAGACCCCCATAGCCTAATTTCATTGAGAGTCATATATTTAGTTTTTTTCTTACTGAATAATTATCAATTAAAATACACTGCAGTTAGTTGAATGAGTAAACTTGAGATTATTTACTCATGGAGGCGATCTGGTGTAGTGGTAACATCCGTACCTCTCACACGAAAGGTCACGAGTTGAGTTCTCACTCCGACATTCTTCCAAAAAATGGAAGTAATACGACAAACCAGCCAATTGTGTTGAAAGCAGGGTTCACCACATACACAGAAAATAGCCTGTATTCTACAGATTTTTCGCAAAGATACATAATTTGCAGTTTTTTTTTATTTCAATCTAAAAAAAATTACAGTGCATACATATATACAGTAGAACCCCGATTATCCGTAGTGCGGATTAACCGAGAAAGTGAGTTTCATGGTAGATCTTCAGGGCTTCCCGAAAGTTGTCAGTGAGAAGAAGGCACTTGCTCATATTATCTGACCACAAGTGTTCACGACCTTACAGATGAATAGTTTAATAATTTCTGTACTGATAAAACATAGTTTTATGCTGAAATATTTCTATTTCGTGTTTGCACCTCATTTTTAGCCCATTATCGCGTAATCCGCGATTTTCGTTATTCGCGAAGTCCTTGCAAGAATATTTCGCGGATAATCGGGGTTCTACTGTATCTTGATTTATAAAAATGTTGATCGCAACGCAACGAGATGGTTTTCGTTGGAGGCAGTTGTTAAGCAAAATCTTGAGCGATTTGAAGAGCTTAAACTATTCTTTTCGTTCAAAATTAAGTATAACCATAAACAATCCACCAATCGTATATTGACTCATTGAAACTAGGACAATGAACAAAGTCCGGGAATCAGTTGACCCCCACAATTATAGGCTCTATTTTGAAAGCGAAGAACTGTGTATCGGCTCGAAGAGGAGCGTCATGGATGAAATTGACGGAGAATTTGAAGGCAAAGTTCCACAAAACCATGTATAAACATCATGGCGCAATTCAGAAGATTATGAGAAAACCGTGTGATAATTTATTTTGTTGTATTGATTCGACTTTCACAACCCATAAAATCAAAATGAAAATAAACCTTTATTTTGCCTTTTTCGACAAAGTATCATGACGGAAAAACGAGAAGATATTTTTCAGCAATGTCTGTGTTTCAATATTGCGTTGTAACCAGAACATATTACAAATTTGGTTGTACTCTTGCTTGAGCTCCTCATCTGTGCTGATGATAATCAACTGCGTTGTATTATCACCTTGGCTCACTCCATGGGTGTGGTCAAGACGGGTCTATGGTACTAGGTGAGGCCGTTTCGTCACTAAGTTGATTAGGGGAGCGGTATATGAAAACAGTACGGAAGAAAGCAGAAGGGGAATTATTTGCTTGAAGCGTGAAAGAGACAGACTGATCAGGAACGAGCTTCGGCACTAGCGTATTGTGTTTTGTTTACAAACAAAACACAGTAGACTTCCAAGATGGCTGAAGAGTGGTTTTAGCAAATTGGCCCACCTTAGGATATACTTCTACGCGCCTTGGGTGTGGTATAGTACGGATTTATTATCCTTTGAGGAGTTTGGAAGATCCTAAAACATCTTAGTAAAATTCTGTTGTAATGCGTCCAAGTGAGCAACATATGATAATATAATATGGCATTGAAGCTTTTGTGATAATTTTGACAAATGCAGAAACTCTGAATATTCTTTTGTTCGAAAACTTTGTTTTTAAAGTTTCGTCAGAAAGGCTTTTCTTGATATTGTTTCAATCAAGTTGTAGTCATGACCATGCAGCTGAAACACAAATTTAAAAAAAAAACTGAAAATCTTGCTAAGCAAGAATCTCTTGGTAGTCAGGGAACTCGAACGTGTAGAAGTAACTGAGTAAAGATTTCGTCATTTTACTCATGCAGCTGAGCAAATAATCAAGTGTTCAAAGAATTGCTTCGAAGGTTATTGATAGCACTTATAATATATAGTAAAGACTGATGCGATCTAGGACTCAGATTTTTTTCTACTAAATGCTGTCTGTGAATCACGCCGCGAATGACCGGTACCTCACGCAGTTGTAACTTTGAGTGAGCTGTAAAACCACGAGGACGACCAACCATAGATGGTGCACCATCAGTCACCATGGAATAGCTTTGTCGGCAAAAAAACGCTCATCGCCTTGTTGAGTTCTTAAAATGTACAGCAATAATATTTTCTACTAAAATATTAGTCATTCTTATAACAGGGTGGTTCAAGTAACACATCTTATGCAGCATTTTAAATATTTCAAATAAGAACTTTTGTTATTTTAAAGGGGTCGATTTTAAGACCTCGCCGACCCCCCAAATCAATTTTCGTTTGTGTCGACCCCTGGGAAACCGAAATCGACCCCAGGGGGTCGATATCGACCACTTTGAGAAACCCTGTTCTAGACAATCACTCAATCAATTTTGGTGTCAAAAATCTGAAGACCTTTAAACCCTATGAATTAATATCAGCACACGAAGATCTCGGTGAACTTGTCTATGCATGCAATTCAGTTAAGAAATAGACACTCGGTCCTGACTGGAAGGTGATTTTGTTCTATATTCGGCTATATTTTGCTTAAAAAATAAAATCGACAAGCCATATAATGAAAAGGTATGTTATATAATAAATCCATACTCATATTCAAAATAATCAATTTATCTTCAGTTGAAAGTTCTCAAACCAAGAATATGCAGGCATAAAAAAATTTAAATATTTTCCTCAATCATACAAATTTCTGTAGAATTCACCGATTTTCAATTACCTCCCAATATTGTTGCCTCAATGTCAACAATATTTTTACATTTTATTTTTTAGTACAGCAATTTCACTTATTTCGCACCTGTTCTAGGACATTCTACTGCCGCGTGACTAATATTATCTTCATCGTCCAATGACGTCAATCTATACCATGTTCTTTCGAAATGTTTGATATCAGTTTTATTTCGAAATACAGGTAAACTTCGATATAACGTACATTTTACTTTCAAAATTGTACGTTGTATCGAATTGTACGTTATATCGTAGCATAATAAAGTACATTACATATTGTGTTGCTGTTTTAGTAAAGTTAATGAATAATTTAAATCAGAAAACGAAGCCAGCCTTTCTCATGATGTTTCCCTTCGTATTGTTGATTAAAGATTGATTCATTTAGAATCCGGAATTACAAAACCAGTTGTATTTCGGGATTGATTAAAGGTACAAAACTTGTTTTAGCATCACAATACAGATTCATTGTTCTATCAGAAAAAATATATTGAAAAATTTTTTCCTTTACACTTTGCAAATGTGTACGTTATATCGAGGTAAAATGTACGTTATATCGAGTGACGTTATATCGAAGGTACGTTATAACGAGGGTACGTTATATCGAAGTTTCCCTGTATAATGTTATATGATACAATAACTCATGCTGTTGAACCTGTATTTGTGGAATCAATGTCATAATACGAGACTGGACACAGATTGTTCGGGTTGAAGGCAAATTTGATTCTTCGTCAGTATACTATAGACACATTGCTCATCAAGAGGTTCGGAATTACTTGGTAAATCCCGAAATTAAGCAGTCATAGAAGTTGATTTTTTCTCGGGAGACAATCAGTCACCAAGAATTTTTGGTGGATAATTTAGTTTAGATTCAAAAGCGCTTTCTACTTCACATGAGTTGAGTATATTCCATTAATCTGGTGAAAAAATATTTTAAATTTGTGTCGCAAACCAGCTCATAAGGTAAATAGTCCAATTAACAAAATTTCACATCAATTAATTTTTAATATGTACAGTTTGACTTTTTTGTTCTGATTTATACACTCGACAAAAAAATTAGAGGAACAAAGTGCGAAGTCGGAAATGTTGAGTGATTTTTGACATACTGCAACTTCGTGAAAAATCAACGGATATCGATGGGATGTGTATCATTTTGAAGCTACAACTTTCAGGTATTAGAATATTTCAAGTATATATTATTATCTTGGTGTGTGTAGGTGTAGTCGGCAACAATATCGGGAAGAAACGAAAAATCGATTTTTCTTTGTATTTTCAAGAATATTCTGGACTAACACAATTTATTGCTAATCAACTCAATAGCAAAAACCAATTAACCTTATCAAGCAGCTTTTATTTGGTTCCAAGAATGTTCCCGTAGGACCTTTCTACACAGAGATATTTCAGTTTGAATGAAAAATTACCTCTCGACTTTGATGATGAATAATTCAATAGACAACCATCGCACCGCACCGAAAGACAGTTTTAAAAACTCCAATAGATTCTGCACAAGAAAAATTTGTTACTTTGACGAAAAAAAAATTTAAATATTTTACATCAATTTCAATCGATTTTCGACTCTCAGAATGAACCATTCGTAACTTTCGTTTTCATGCGTTTGTAGGTACAAATATTGTAAAGAGTGATAATACTTACACATAATAATTTGTGTAAGTATTATGCGTGCATACACAAACTCATAAAGACGAAAGTTACGCATCGTTCATTCTGAGAGTCGCCTAGGATTTTGTACTTCTGATACGATTGGCGATCTGCGCTCCTCTAATTTACTCCAAACTTTGAAAAATCGGCTAGAATAAATGGCTCAACGCATCAATATGAATCGTTCACGGATGTTTAGGGAATACAATAAGCTAAAAATTTGCCTGCAAACATTACTGCGATATTTGCAGAACTACGGCAGATTTTGTGAAGCACTATAAAAATCCTATTTTTGGCACTTTTTTGAAATCGACGCAAAAAAATTAAATAATTTTCTTTTCGTCAAAGTAGCAAATCACCTCTATGCAGAATTTATTGGAGTTTTCAAAACTGCTTTTCGATTTGCGATGCGATGTTTGTGTATTGAACTATTCATTATCAAAGACGAAGTGGTCATTTTTCATTCAAACTGAAATATCTCTGTGTGGGAAGGTCCTATAGGAACATTCTTAAAACCAAATAAAGCAGGTTGATAAGGTTAATTGAATTTGCTGTTGAGTTGATTAGCAAAAAATTGTGTTAGTCCAGAATATTCTTGAAAAAACAAAGAAAAATCCATTTTTCATTTCTTCCCGATATTGTTGCCGACTACACCTGCACACACCAAGATAAAAATAGTTACGTGAAATATTCTAACACCTGAAAGTTAAAGCTTCAAAATGATGTGCATCCCATCGATATGCGTTGATTTTTCACGAAGTTGCAGCATGTCAAATAACACGTAAAATCTTCGACTTAGCACTCTGTTCCTCTAATTTTTCTTTTCGAGTGTATTCTGTTCGGTACACGAAACTTAATATGTTTCTTTTTTCAAAGTTTATAACATCAAACTTCATGTCATACGGCTGCTGATCGATTTGCAGCAAAATATTTGTTTACATTTTCTATCGATTTTAAAAAAATCCCTTTCCTGAACTACGGATGTGAGCTTATTATAAGGGAAATGAATATCTTCACAATTTCGGTTACCATCATTTAAAATAGGAAAAGAAAAACATAGGTAACAGGTAAGTTTGACCAGAAACTCAACAAATTATATCATGTCTATTGAATCTCCTAAAAATTTGAATGTTATAAACATTGATAAAAACATATTAAGCTTCGTGTAACGAACAAAATATAAATAAAAAAAAGTCAAACTGCACAAAAATAGTAAACATATTAAGCTATTGTTAATGATTGAATTTTCCCAAAGCTTTGTTGGAAACGAATTTTTGGTGGGTAATTTGTATTAGATTGATAGGCGTTTTTTTCACATTACTTGATTCTATTTCAATAATCAGGTGAAATTTTTTTTTGAATTTCAGTCGCATACCAGCTCAATAATCGCCAAATCTGTATCATAAGGCAAATAATTATGTCCACTTAACAAAATTCCACATCAATTAACTGTGCTTTTATTTCGGTACTTTGAACAAGTGTTTACTACAAAGCACACGGAATGGTATCATTTCTACCAACGCTAGGGTAGAAATGATGCCATTCCGTCTGCTGGAGAGTCAAATGAGCAAATAATGAACTGTTTTAAAAGCTCCGTGCATACATCTCTTTCTGTTTTCTTTTCTCATTTCATTTGGGATTGTGCCAAAAAAAAATCCATACGACGTCAATGGGGATCGAACCAAGCCCGGCTGGACCGCAAAGCTATTTTACATGACCATGCTATCCACATGGCTAATGATGCTTCAGCAGTTGTTCAGCAAATACGTGATAATATTGCACCTGATTATATAATGATGTTGGGAAATGTTTTCTAAGAGTAAAACAGGAGCGCAGGAAGGAGAACAATATCTATCTCGCCGTGTATGTGGCAAAGTATGCGGAAAGTTTATTTGTCTTTTGTTTCACTCGCTCGTATTAATCTTATATTGCTGTACCATGTATATTATACAAATGCTTACCAGTATTTGTGAGTCATGACATTTTCTGTTATGTTATGTCTCATTCAATGTAATAAATCGGGATGACAAAACATGAGCTAAAAATCAATTTTGGGTGTATTTTTGACATTTTTCTTATTTCTATTTTGTTCGTTACACGAGCTTAATATGTTTTTTCAAAGTTTACGACATTAAACTTTTTAGAGAATTTAATAGGCATTATATAATTTGTTGAGTTTCTGGTCAAACTAACATGTTACCTATATTTTTCTGTTCCTACCTCAAATCATGGTAACCGAAATTGTGAACATATTCATTTCGCTTATGATTAGCTCACATCCGTAGTTCAGGAAAGGTATTTTTAAATCGACAGAAAATGCAAAAAAAAAATATGTTGCTGCAATCCTATCAGCAGCCGCATGACTACGAACACATTCATGACCCGTCTAAGTGATTCTCCTTTACAATATTTGCAATCTGGATTGAGATTGGATTTTCATTTGCAAAGAATTACAATTTTGAATGATCCATTGGTATATGCAAGTTAAATTTAATAGGGAATATTTTATTGTCATATTTGTTCTTCAAAACAAAATATGTATATCATCCCGTCCTTTACCTGATAAGTGCACCTGAAATATATTAAGTAAACAGAGATATCAAATATGTGGTCTCGAAAATAATATGTAAAAGAATGTGGTCTTAGTTCTTTGATGTTATTGGAAGTATTTAAAATAATAATTGAACATCCTCCAGCGTTATCTAATTGAAAACCTCACATTCTGATTGGCCCAGTTTCACAATCAATCCTTAGCACATCGGCGAGGCACAACTCAGCAGGCGAGAAGGCGAGATTCTAAAATATGTCATTTATGATTTCTATTTCAGTATTACTCCAACCAGCGAGCGGTGAACAGCATTCGATCAGGCTGAGAGGTAATTCTAATTTTTTTCGATTCCTTAAAGGTTCCGAAAGAGTTGGGACGCAACCATACAAAACATCGGTGCCACCAAGAAATCTCAAATTTATGAAATCACGCGTATATCTAAGCTGACAAAGACTGGCATATAAAATAATTTCGTAGTCCTACGTTAAAAATGCAGTAGTGTGTTGTCACCCCTCTTTTTTTATTCAAATATTTTCAAACTACACCACGCAAATATCTTCACGTGTTTTCATCATAAATGGCACATGTTTTGATGGTAGATCTCAAAAATGGTCACTAGAGTGCCAATGAAAATGGCCAACTCGAAGTTTTGGAGGGAACTTGATTAAAAATTGGGTTGGGTTTTAAGAAACTCAAAATTTGACGGCTGTGCGACACCAGTAAATGAAGTCCGATTGAGCTGATATTTTACATAGGGTAGTTTTTCGTGGGAATCAACATTTTTAATCAAGTTCCCCTTTGAAAATTCGAAAGTCACTTTTTTCTCAATTTCAAGTAATTGGGATTGGGGGTCTCCGTAGCCACATTGGTTGCGCGTTCGCTTAGTAAGCGATCGATCGTGAGTTCAAAACTCAGGGCCCTCATTGACCATCTTTGTGTTGTTACAGAATAGCTACGTCCACGCAACAATCATCAGCGATGGAGATCGATCCACGGTCGAAATAAGATCGATTCATCCATACAACTGCTCTGCTCTGCAAGACACATCGGGCTGCTGTTCTATAAATAACTCAACAATGATCAATCAACTGTCTCCGCTGTCCGGTCTAACTGGATAATGGAAGAACAGATAGAAAACTCTTACGCCTAAATGGCTACTGTGTAAATGTGTACCATATGCAATGGTATAGTAGGGAATAGTCTAACGCCAAAAAATGGCAACAGTGTAATGTGCTAATTATAGATATGATAACCATGTGACATGTACACGATTAAAATTCGGCTCCTTTACTGCTAAAAATGCTAATGAGCCTTAAATAAATAAAAAACAAAAAGTATTTGGGACTTTAACCAGCGTTAAAAACTGAAAATCGATCAGTAAACATAATAACACATAGTCGGTCAGAAACAATGATGCCTTTTTTCATTTTTTATAAAATTTTAACGTCTTTAAATAGTTTTCAATGTCTTTACAATGTTAGGTGTCTTCAGAGTGAATGAAATTTATTCATAATGTTTGATATGTTTTCACATTTGGGATCACACATTCAAACCCAATTATATTGTAAATAAAAGATTACGAATTTTGCTGTGATTCGTTTCAATTCCATTATTGATTTTTATTTTCAACAACAGGTATCGCATCATTGTTGATTACTTTTCACACCAGTTGACGAATAGGCAAAACTCAAGTGGTTCCAATTTGAAAGAAACGTTGCCCGCGCATTTGCCATTTCTCACGGGTTCAAGGTTTTTTGACTCAAGAGTATTTTTTTTTTTCAAAAGGACGTATGTATTTTAACATTAGCTTGATTTTAGAAACATATAATTCGGGAGCTATTCGTTGTATAAGAAACAATGTCTAAAAACGAGTTGTTGTTCCTGGCTGTGTAAAAATATGAACAAAGCAAAAAAAATTTTTAAAATTCGAAAATCATTCCATTTTTCTCTTCATATTTGGAACAAACGTAAAGTCATTGCTGAAATTTTCATACTATGTGGCACCCCTAAAGCATGTCCGATTGAGCTGAAATTCTGTACAGGTCTTTTATTTTGGGCCAATAAAAAATGTACATGGTCCGTTTTTGAAATTTGACATGACATATTCGAACCAAAGGTTCATAATGTGACAAATTTCATGCCAACTCTGAATTGGCACCATCATCTCAGATTGTAATAAAACATTGTGGATGTAAAAACATTGCAATTTAAGCATTTAGGTAGCTCTACGTATTTGAAATTTAAAAAAATATCTAGACGACTTTTTGAAGAGGGCCTATGTTTATTTTCTTAAATTTTTATCAGAATTTTTAACACAAAAAAAAGACCAAATGGATTTTTCTAAAGAATTAAATTTCCTATTTTTCTCAAATTTTAATTGAAAAATATGCTCAAATTTTTTAATTAAAAAAATTTTAAAAAAATTAAAAATTATAAAAACAAAAATTTTTAAAAAATGCACTGAAAATTTTAAAAAACAATCATTTTCTTTCCAGTCATGTTTCTCAAAAAATAAATAAATTCAGAAATAAATATGTGAATAGCCCATACAATAACCAGCAAGTCACCCATACATCGGAAGATGGGCACATCTCAGGGTAAGAGTTTTTTAAACAACAACTTTTTCATGTTTTCTTTGAAAAAAAAAATAGTACTGAATAACCCTATGAAAAAAATTACTGAAAAAAATGTTTGTACAAGTTCTATATTTATTCCTTTCCGAAAAAATTAAGTCCTGTATTTTTATTTCAGCCTTAGAGAACTTGGGCGATCTGAAAATCGTTTATTTTACTCATACGCACATTCTTCGTTGATTTTACTTAGATTTTTTTTTCTAAATATTTGATTTGTTTTATCCATTAAAAAATATATAATATCAATCGAAACACGGCTTTATGAATTTTTGATAAAGCTTTTCCAAAAACAGGAAAAAAAGCACGGGTCTCTCATTCTCGGAATTTCGTTTAAAAGAAACTTTTTGGAATGCAGACTGCAATTTTTCCCCTAAAGTTCATTCAAATTACTTAAATTTTATGTTATGATCGAAAATTGGTCAGGCGGTTTGAAAGTGTACATTTTTGAAAAATGAGCTTATTCTATAAGCAGCCAGTTTTTCAGACCACTCTTTCATTTTGAATTATGCATCCTACGGGTGAAATTTTAAAAAAAGTGTCCAAAACTATTCGTAATGAATATACTAGGTATGGGTATGTGCTTATTTTTTTCTTGTGGATCTTTGCTGTCTGATTGCTATAAACATGTAAAAATACATAATCAAATACTCATTGTAAATAATTTGACACTAAAAAAAGTGAAAAAATAAGATATAAGAAATAGAATGATAAGAAATGATAAAATAAATTAATAAAAGTTTTCAAAAAAATATATGTTGTTCGAATCTTTATCTATACCTAAACTATATTTTCTGGACAGCTCGTTGAATCATCTTGGGTTGTGAAAGATTCGTGAAACAATTATCACTTATTTCGGAAAATGCATTGCTGTTGTATTGCAAATGCAAATATCCAATAAAAAGAGCGCAGATTGTATTTGTTTTTTTCAAAAATTTTGAACTTGAATTGGAAATTCCTCGGAAATGGAAGTTTGTAGGAAGGTAACTGTTATTAGCTATGTGATTTGGAATGGTCACTAGAATCATATCACATGATAGGAATTCGTTCATTCATTCAATAATAGAATTTATAAAATGTATCAATAGTTTACCTAGATTTTGACGTTTACCTTTTAATTTTAACGTAAGCTACGCCTACGACTAACAGAAGGTTTTGGGGAGATAAAATGAAAAGTTCAACACTGAACATGTGAGAAATAATGAAAAAAAAAACTCCGAGCGCTTGTAACACGACCATTTCTAGACAAATCGCAAAGAATTTCTCATCAATTGATTGGAAATATTTCTACGCAGGTATCACAATAAAGAAAATTATATATATATATATATATATATATATTCGAACAATGTAATAAAAGGAAAAAAAAAATTTACATTATTGTTTTTGTTCCCCAATTGGTGCCGCCGGAAAGGCGCAAGTTAAGTTACACGAAAGCCCAATTCGGATACATCCATTTCTTTGTAAAAACAACTGTAGCTACCGTCGGGTATCATTATATCTAAGGGAAGAACATACAAAGAAGCGTTTCAATAAATATTTCCCAGTTGCGGTAAGTTTAAAGCCTCTTGAATACAAACAAGCATGCAAGCAATTATTCAGTTCATGGTTTCCTACAAACATGATATGTTGTTGGGTTCAGAATGCGTTCTCAGAACATGCACAAAGAAAACTGTACAGTGCTGAGCTTGCATTGGCGTCAGAAAGCAATGCAGAAGAAAATGTACGTAATGTAAATTTAACTATTGACATAGACTTTGTATTCGCTTGGATTTTCATTCTAGTCTCGGTCCAACCAGCGAGTCGGTTTAAGAGATAGCTTTTAAATTTTCAAACTTTCTCGTAGTCACTGTAGGTTTTGTCTCTATGTTTGATATTATTTCAACGGTTTCGGGGTCCGGTTTATTCTTCATGTGCAATTATGGACTCACGATATTCGGTTGGTTTACAATTGTACGAAAGTAATTCATTGCGTGAACAAAAATTCTTCTGAAAAGTTTATTTTTCTGCTGATGTATGTTACCGACAGGCAACATTGCTCTGTACGTCAGTATAAACGCATACATTTCGTAATTTCAAGTTATATCCAACCATCAATGTTCTCCATGATTCCAGTGTTTCACAACACAACAGACTCAAAGGCAATTCGCAAATTTTATTGCTTCGCTGCTTTGTGAATGGTTTGCACCGCTCAGTGCTAGCATTTTTTATTTATTTATTTTTTTATTATTTATTTATTTTATTTATTTAATCGTTATCAACAGGCGGAATTTCGCCCCAATAAGATGAAGGGGAAAAGAATAGTTTTGGAGTTATCAAGATATTAATTTTTGTTTTTTTCTCTAAAAAAATATTTCCTCAGTGAATATTTTATTTCAAAAAGCCTCTTTAGTTCCCTACATTTAGTTTACTTACATTGCATCTGCACTAAAATATGAACAAGCAGCAACATAAATAACTATGTAATTCTTCGTCTTTCTGGTTATGTCCCCGGCATTACCCACCCATTATTTTTTTCCGAAATTATTTCATCCTCCAAATGCGATTAAAATTTCGGCTATGAATTCAAGTTTTCACACTTCAAAGATGAAGGGGAAAAGAATAGTTTAGGAGTTATCAAGATATTAATTTTTGTTTTTTTTCTCCAAAAAAAAATATTTCCTCAGTGAATATTTTATTTCAAAAAGCCTCTTTAGTTCCCTACACTCTTTTCGTATACAGTTTTCCCATGGAACCAGAACTTCCCGAGCTTCTATTTTATTTTATTAGATAGAATTCATGCTGAAATACATACGTCCTTTCAAAACATTACTCTTGAATCAAAAATACATTCATACTCATGGAACAAACTTGTTAACGCAAGCGTTTTCAAATTGCAACAGGAGCCTATGGTTATAGTCGTTGCGTAGGAACATTTTAGTTAAGAAAAATTTGTGGCAGAAACCAGTCGGCGTGCAAATGAAAATCCCGAAAATTGAATTCAATGGACCGTTGTTAGTTGAAATGTATACAATTATTTTTAGAGCATTTAATATCAATAACATGTGAGTAAAAAATATCAAGAGATATTATCTAGAAATTAATATGCTCAAATTTGTTAGATTCTAGGTTAATTGCTATTGAATAATCAGGGTTCTGAAGTAAAGCTCAACACTGAATTTGTGAGTAGATATTGAAGAATCATATATTTGTTAGCAGTGAATTAAAACAAACAAACTATTGTAATTTCAGCTTAAAAGCGTCGTTTATAATTTGAATATAGAACTGCTAAAAGAACGGTGTGTTTGATTGGCGATTGGATCTCTGATTTGCAGCATTAATAGTACTCGATTTCTTGAGGCGAATGCGTGTGAAGCATTTCATAATACATAGTCGATCATAATTTTATATATTTTCAGGTAATTCTAGAAGTAGTTAATTTTTATATATGAACGGGTGTTATTTAAATCGAGCAGCAACTTGACTGTATGAAAGTTTTCCTTTTAAAGAAATCTTTTTTCATTCAAATCTTTTTGAAAATGAGAAGCGCCGTCTCTGGTACCGGTCTGTTACCTATGGTACAAACATTTAATTACCCTATTTGTAGTCTTACAGTTTGATTGACGTAACAAAAAAATGAAGGAATGTAACACAATTTCTTGCTAGTTTTGTATTGTTTTTATAGTCCCCCTTTTGTTTGCACATTTTGACTATTTTCATAAGTGTTGATTATCGGCTACAATCTTGAACCGTAGTTATCAGAACTGTTTTGCATTCCGCGAAAAAAATGGTAATAAAACAGCGACTTTCTTCGCGGAAACAAATTGGATCACATAAAATTTGTAATTATGGCATCTGCAATGTATTAGTCACTGAGAACTAGGTTATGGATTAACGAGATACCAGTGTATTACTGTTCAAACAAAAATGAACCTTCGTCAGCCTGTTTCAATCAAATCAAATCAAAATTCAAAAGTTGCAGGATGCCCATTCATTATGTATCCAACGATTGTATTAATCAGTTCAGAAGAATACCGCATCATACGCTGATTACAACAGCCTAACACGACACGGATACAAAAATCATTTGCAAAAGTGATTCCGGAAGAAAACGGTTGGAAAGAAAAGAAATAAAGAAAGAATTTGAGACTGACAATCTAAGTTGAATACATATTTTCAAGGGGATTTGAGTCAAATTTAAATTTGTGAAAGCCCCACAGATTTCGAATCTAGACCCAATAGATAAACTGAAAAGTCCATATGGTTTCCGAGTCGATAAAACAACAAACACACTCGGTGTCAAACCCCTGGAGAGGCTTGGAATGATCTCAATTCACAACACGGAGTGTTAGAGTCTTCCTCATCGATCCAATAGACACTAACACTATCGGAAAGTATGATTTTCACGAGCGAGATATCTCTTTTTTGAAACGGAAATCTTTGAACGAAACAATGAATAATTTCACGAAGAGCAGACCTGGGTAGGGTGGTAACACGGGGTGACTTGGACCACACCTTTCTTCTAAAAAAGTATGGCTCAAACTGGATTTTTTTTAATGTCATCTCCTTTTATTGTTGAACCGTATGTACCTAACGTAAAAAAAAACTTTGGTAAAAAAAACACAGCAAGCACTTTGATTGTCGAAAAATTTGAGTTTTCCGATCGTGGTTTTAAGGTTTTTCCCGCTGATTAAACAAACTTTTCGTGTATTGTGCAGTAAAATTCTGTTCGCTCACAGAAGAGGATCAATTTGATGGAGCGAAACTGTAAGTTTAATAACAATAAATGAAATAAATAGCGTTTGGAAGAGCAACACAGGCCATCAAGGACGGATTTTCTTTGACCAAGCATCGAAAGTGTTTGAAAATGCTCGAACAACAGTGAAAAGATCCGTACAGAACTCGAGATGGTCACAATTCTATTTTTCTGGTCTGGAATTTGGCCAAGACACCTGGTATAGATCCCAGAACACTGTTACTGATTGTAACATTATCCCAAAATACTTTACATAAACATAAGTATGTTTTTTTTTTCGATGAAACACGCACTGCACAATGGCCCAGGAGGTGCATTTGAGTGGAAATTAGCATCTAGAGCTCGACAGTTATTCTCTAGACAAAAACTGTCTTCGGCAAAGTTGACATATGACAAAGCGCTCGTTTTGATGTTGTTAAAAATAGGGTTATCAAAAATTTCGATGAAATAAAAAATTTCACTTTCTTATCTTTATACAGCCATCCCATGTCAAACCGATATAGTAGTTCTCAGATTTTCGTGAAAAGTGGTACTTCCGTTCTTTATTGCAAACTATTAGACCCGTATTTTTTTCATTTTTTTTGTTAGGGTGCACATTTTCATTTTAGGGTGATCCGAAATATCGACTTTTTTCCCTTTTTTCCAAAAATGACATTTTTCAAAAATTCATAACATGTGAACTACTGAATCGATTTAGACGGTCGACATATCAAATTAAAGCGTTTTTGAGTTATGATTTTTCAAAGTTAACCAAAAAATCTTTTTTTCCCATTTTTTTCCACCACAAAAAAACATAATTTTTGATCTACTGGACCGATTCAGATGATCGACATATCAGATTAAAGCCAATTAGCTAGTCTAGTCTCAAAAAATATTAGACTTTGAATAAAAATGGATTTCGTTTTCGTAATTATTGATTATATTTGTTTTTATAGCTTACATCGTTGTGGGACCACGGGCGCCATATTTTATTGTATTTTTTCCTGAAAGCTGAGGTTTTTCACATAATATTTTCGAATACCAGAGAGGTGTTATTTTTCGTTTTTAAATTATGAATTTTCAAAGTTAACATGTTCTCATTTTTCGTTCAATATTTCTATGCGACTAGACTGGATGTATGTGACTATAATCCAATTAATTGGCAGGTGAGTTTTTTTTTAAGAAAAGGCTAGCTAGTAGGCTTTAATTTGATATGTCGATCATCTGAATCGGTCCAGTAGTTCAAAAGTAATACATTTTTGAAAAAAAGTCATTTTTGGGCAAAAAGGGAAAAATGATTTTTTGGATCATCGGTTTACTTTGAAAAATCATAACTCACAAACAAAAAAAAAGGCTTCCCTGGTTTCGAGATATCTTCTTCTTCTTCTTCTTCTTCAATGGCACTAACGTTCCTAGAGGAACTTCGCCGTCTCAACGTAGTATTACTTGCGTCATTTTTATTAGTACTTAGTTGAGATTTCTATGCCAAATAACACGCCTTGAATGCATTCTGAGTGGCAAGCTCTAGAATACGCGTGATCACAGTGCAAGTCGGAGGAAATTTCTTTGACGAAAAATTCCCCCGACCAGAACGGGAATCGAACCCGAACACCCGGCATATTAGTTATGACGCTAACCACTCGGCCACGGGAGCACGAGATATGTTATGTGAAAAAATCCCAGTTTTCCAGAAAAAATATATAAAAATATAGCGCCTTTGGTCTCGAGACCATGAAAACTATCAAAAATAAATACAATCAATAATAACAAAAACATGATTCAAATTCTCTGCAACCGTAGTATTTTTCCAAAAAATACCAGCTACAGGTAAACTTCGATATAACGTACATTTTACTTTCAAAATTGTACGTTGTATCGAATTGTACGTTATATCGAAGCATAATAAAGTACTCACAAACGTAGTCTATAATACATTATTGTGTTGCTGTTTTAGTAAAGTTAATGAATAACTTTAATCAGAAGACGAAGCCAGCCTTTCTCATGATGTTTCCCTTCGTACTGTTGATTAACGATAGATTCATTTAGAATCCGGAATTACAAAACCAGCTGTATTTCATGATTGATTGAAGGTAAAAAACTTGTTTTAGCATCACAATACAGATGATTCATTGTTCTATCAGAAAAAAAATATTGAAAAAAAATTTCCTTTACACTTTGGAAATGTGTACGTTATATCGAGTGACGTTATATCGAGGGTACGTTATAACGAGGGTACGTAATATCGAAGTTTCCCTGTAATTGGATTTAATTTAATGCATCGAACATCTGAATTGGTTCAGTGGTTCGAAAGTTATGAATTTTAAAAAAAAGTCAGTTTTGGAAAAAAAGGAGAAAAAAATAATTTTTCGGATCACCTTAAAATGGAAATGGGCACCCTAACAAAAATAAAAATAAAAAAATACGGGTCTAATGATTTGCGATAAAATACAAAACTACCACTTTTTACGAAAATCTGAGAACCACTATATCGGTGGAATGGCTGTATAGATAGAGGTAAATATGGTTCTACAATGTTTTAGCCTCAGTTATTTTAAGCAAATTAGCAGAACAAAATTTTTTTTCTATCTCTTGAAATAACCGATATAGCGTTTTTTTTTCTAAGTTGCGTTCATCATGAAAAAAACGGTTTTGTGCTCTAACTTTTATATTTCAAATTTTAATTGCAAACTGTCTAGAGAACACTTTCAGAACTTACAAAGACAAATATTTTGCGATGCAAAACTTGTCAATATCTCAATTCTACTCAAAGTTATCGACATTCCTTTCCACAAATATGCTCTCTTCATTCGCATATAATTCTTTTTGGGCCAAACATAAAAAATGTTTGTTGACGGCATTTGAAAGAACATACTTCACTCTACATTTTTTTTTGTATTTGAGTAAATTAAAATTGAAATCATGAGTTTTTGGGTGAAAAAGCATCAATAACTTTAAGTAGGATTGACAAGTTCTACATCGCAAAATATTTGTCTTTATAAGTTCTAGAAGTCGTCCGAAGACCAAGAAGCGCCATATCAGTTATTTCAAGAGATAGAAAAAAACTTTGTTCTAATAAGTCTTCTTAAATAACTGGGCTCTAACATTGTCGAACTATGTTTACCTCTCTCTATAAACCAAGTTAGATTTTTTATTTCTTCGTAAATTTTGATCACCCTATTTTTGACAACATCGAAATAAGCGCTCTATCATATGCAACAACTTCTGGCTGGTTCGTCACTTTTCCTTCCATTTTGGAAGAGTGTCGGGAGTGAGAATTGAACTCGTGATCTTGAGCGTGAGAAGTATGGATGTTACCTCCACGCCAGATCGGCTCCACTATGTTCTCCGTTATTCTGAAAAAAAAACAGTTGGACGTATTTTTCTGCCGTTGACCGTATATATGATTTCCTACGTTAACAAATGAGCAGCTCGCGTGGTCAAGAAATAACCGTCCTTAGTGTTAATCACCAACACCACCTTTGCTCAATTAGCACATTTTCTCATTCAAACACATTCCTTCTCTTCTTGTAGTTTGAAACTGGAAATATAAACAAATGCCAATGTATGAAGTAAAAATTCTGATGTATTGAGATTCGATATTCATTGTCCAGGAAAACGCTTCTATCATACAAAGTTTGCCCCCGGTCCAAATATAGAAAAACGATAAATTTCGCCCTGTAATACAGTCAATTTGCATTGCAAAAATGCCACCACCTTCACCGGAGGGGGCGCTATCGATTTTGCACAAAACACGTCCCACCCAGTCGGTTAGATAGCCGAGACGACCGAGAAAAACAGTGCCAGAGAGAGACAGCGCACGAACCGAGAGGACGAGGCGTTTCTCTTCCTGTGTGTTCGGCCCAGGCTGAGCAAAGACAGAAAAAAAGTATGTCACTCGTCGTTTCGGTCCTTCTTGCGCTCGGTTCGGTTTCTACCCCCCCTATTCGTCCCCCCACAGATCCACACACCAAAAGGCGAAACACAGTCTCTCTCATCCACCCAGCCATCGTTCACGGACAACTGTGGCGTGGGTGGCGATCTTCAGAAATTCCAACAGCAAACAGACACGGAACCTGTTGTTGTTGGCTGACCAAGAATCAAGCGATTCTTGGTGGCCTGCGGAAAAACCATTAACATCCTGACCGCCTTCGAGCAGACACTGGAAGGACAGACACCGAGTAACCAAAAAAAAAATATTGCGAGGACAAAACTCATAGTAAATCACTTCCACTTTCACTTACGATTCTGGTTTAATTGCTATCATCGTTTTTATTCTTTCGTTTTTTTCTTGGTTGTGCTAAATACTACCACCTTTTCCGGAACCTTCGCTTTCTCCGTTATTGTTGGCGGTCGGAGAAAGTGTCACATTTCCACTTTCAAACTTTTTTTCCAGCTAATTTTTATGACCTATCGCGTCCTTATCTACCGAAGCGCGCGCTCACTTTTACTTTGCCCCTTCCGTTTATCACCGCTTGATTCGTGGTTTTCCCATTTAAAAAAAAGCCAAGGGTATTTTGTTTTATTGTGGGTTTTAATTTAATTTACTACCATCGTTCACATTTATTTGCATTTCCCCACTCTCCATTCCCGTTTATAGATTTTTTTTTACTGTTTGTTTGTTTGTTTTATGTTCACTCGAAGAAAAACGGAGCCACACTTCCCCCACTGTTGTTCACTTAGTCAAACTCTTTATCACTTCTGTTTCAGATTAGCAGAACTGTCGGTAGATTGGGACTCGCCAATTACAGTCACCACACGAACTATTTTTTTTCGCCCGGTGGCGGGAAGTCCTTTTAATTTGGGGGGACACGCACCAGACATTAATTAGGCGGTGTTTGGAAGGAACCAAATGCGTGGGCTTCGGGTTTCACCTGTCTGAATTTTTCATTCAGTTTTCGATGTTTCGCGCGGTGAAATATAGTGCGCTATTGGTTGAGATATTGCGTTGAGTGATTTCGTTGCAAGATTTATCGCACACTTTACGACACTCAAATCGAGGAAATTAATATAATCATTCTAAACACTTTTATGTGGGGGATATTTAACTGTTCCCACTCACTCACATCGATATTTACAATGACACGGTTCGTTCAGAACTTAAAGTTCACCGACCGATTTTATTGACACTGACAAAGTTACGTATTTCACACGGTATTTTTTTCACAAACAGAAAACGAACGGAAACGTTTGTTGATAGAACATCAAAACACCGAACACCAAACACCTATTTTTCCGCCCCGGAACACCAAATTCTATTGCGTAAACACACCGGAAACACGTTTGGTCAAAAACAACGTACACACACACACACTTTTTTTTTAACACAACGTCGACTGTACACACGGCGAAGTGGCCTCTACCAAACGGGGCCGGGGGGAAAAACACCAAAACACCTACTAGACAGACATGTATGCACACACAGTTGGTGGCACTATTCCCTACAGAAACGGAAAGAACACCGAAAGCTTCCTTTCCCGGCAGAAGGATAAACGACACTGAAAAATTGTTATAACCTGGCACGCGAGATCCTTGCTTCCTTCCCGAGATCGGTCGGGGAAAGCAGCCAGCCGTACGCGATTCGGATCGTTTGTCCGCGGCAGGAAAAATAAACCAAAAACACACATTCACACACACTGTGAGGAGGGGAAAAAGGATAACGAATCCTTCCCCAGGTTACGGTCCGGGCTGCAGATTGGGCGGCGGAAAAGGAAAACAAGACCAGCGAGCTTTTCCCCCCCCAGAAGGATAGCACTCCGGATCCAGCATGGTGTGCGAGTGAGACCAGCATAGCGCTCAATCGACGGAACGGAAAGTGAGAGGGAAAAATTGTTGGCGAATTTTCCGAGCGAGAGAATGTTGCGCACCGGGAGGGGAAAAACACGTGAAGGTATTTTAGCAACAATTTCGGGTTTGTTGTGGTTCTCTCATTCGCATGGTTGGTTTTTCGTCGAGCGAGAGAGTTGCTCGACTCACGTGGTTTCGCTGACGAGTCGATGAAGAGCGAAAAGGACTTCTCCAGAGGGTGTGGTGACGGCGCGAGCCTCTAACTGTGTGTTGATTTGCAACTGAACCCAACTAGGAATGTTGTATATTATAGTGATCCTTGCATTGGGACAAAGCAAATATGCAATGTAATATGGCATGAAGGAGCGCAAATTATTGAATTATTCATTTCTACGCTCCTCACTAAATAGATCGCATTTTAGTTTCCCAGTTTGATCTTAGAAAAATTGATATTGTTTCCCGTGGGTTCTTGGTCTTTTATATATATTTAGAATATAAAGGGTGTGTCACATCAAATTGCATCACGGAAAAAACGCTGTAGAAATTTAATTTTTAGGAATAATATCTTCTGCTTTCGCTTATAATCAGATAAGAGTGTATAGATCACGTTGGCCATCCTTCACTGTCAATTTTTCGTAAATTTGGAAAAATGGCGTCGAACGAAAAAGAGCGTCGTGAATTAATCCTGTGCACTCATTTCGAGAATCCGGAGTTGTCACATCGGGACATCGGTAAGATGCTGGGAATCGTCCAATCCACGGTCAGCAGAGTACTAAAACGATACTTCGAGAACCTAACCATCGACCGGAAGGTGAAGAACGGCAAAAATGGATGCTCCGTCAGTGAAAAAGATCACAAGCGCGTAGTTAAGCAGTTTAGACGTGATCCGAGAAGTTCGGTCCGGGATGTCGCCAATAAGCTGAATTTGTCAAGTTCATTCGTCCAGCGGACCAAGCAGCGGGAGGGCCTGCGTACATACAAGGTTCGGAAGGCTCCTAACCGCGACGAAAGGCAAAACATGGAGGGGAAGACGCGAGCCCGGAAGCTGTACACCGAAATGCTGACGAAGCCGCATTGCCTGGTAATGGACGACGAAACCTACGTCAAAGCGGATATTCGTCAGCTGCCGGGCCTGTTGTTCTTCTCCGCAGAGGACAAATTCAGTGTTCCGGAGGAGATTCGCAAGCAGAAACTATCCAAGTTTGCCAAAAGTACATGGTGTGGCAAGCGATCTGCTCTTGCGGAAAGCGGAGCGCCCCCTTCGTGATGACCGGCACGGTAAACGGGCAGGTTTACCTTAAGGAGTGCCTACAGAAGCGCTTACTACCACTATTGAAGCAGCACGAGGGCCCGACCATCTTCTGGCCGGATCTCGCTTCGTGCCACTATTCAAAGGACGTGTTGGAGTGGTACGAAGCCAACGGGGTCACCTTCGTGCCGAAGGAAATGAACCCGCCCAACGCGCCGGAGCTTCGCCCAATAGAGAAATATTGGGCGATTATGAAGCAGGCCCTCCGGAAGAACCCAAAAGTTGTCAAATCGGAGGCGGACTTCAAGAGAAAATGGATTTCTGTTCAAAAAAAACTACAACCTGACGTGGTACAGAACCTTATGGACGGGGTAAAGAGGAAGGTGCGAGCATACGGGCTTGGGCTGTTTAATAGTTTTTATTTTACTGTCTAAAATTTTCAAAAGGATCGATCTACTGGGCGAATTTTTACAGCGTTTTTTCCGTGATGCAATTTGATGTGACACACCCTTTATTTAGAATTTCTACTAATTTACTGTAGAGTAGTGCGGGGCAAAGGTGCGCACATAACTGCTGTTGTCCAATAACTCTTGAAATAATTGCTCTTACTCTTGCTCTTGAAATAAAACTCTTGCTGACTAAATTATAACTATATATATATATTACCTTCGAAACGTAGTACAAGAATTTCTCGAGTTTTGTTTGAAGTTAGACAAAAATCTTTTTTAATACAAAACGGCAAATGCGTACTTTTGCCCCATAGTGGGGGCAAAGGTGCGCACTTATTGAATTGTACTTCTAAGGTAACTTGTAACAAAGATAAATGCTTTATCATTACCAGCGGGACAGGCATCCTTACCAAAGAGTGTAGCCACCATCCAGTGGGAAGGAGGGGGTGATTTTTTTTTTTTTTTTTTATCCAAAATATATATTTTTATTAAGGCTCATATGGCGTCAGCCTAACGGGGCCGGGAGTTCAATTTTTCTACAATGTTTGCTTACAACTATGTTAGTAATATGTAACCGATTACTCGCGGTTGGCTCGAGGTTAGTATTACAAGTGTTCTCATAATTGGTATGTTGCAGCCTTCGATGCTCTGTACGTGTGCCCGACACGGGATACCTGCTATTGGGATGCAGCTGACCATTAATCAGCAACGCCCCCCTAGTCTGTACCCCATATCTAGCGTGGTGCGTCTTTCTCGACTCGAGGAATCCAGGATAGAATGGTCACTAGCCGGCGCAATCATCAGCTCGTGTAGAGTTGTCATAAGCGGTACAACCTTTGGCTCTTGTTGAATGATCAGTGGACTGCACAACCTTTGGCCCGTGTATCTGTAAAGAGTGTGTGTATGTATTGCCGCGACTAAGTAAAAGTTTATCGTTTGGATAGGAGGGATATGAAACGGGGACACAACGAAGGAAACATCATTAAACGTTGACATCGGCGTTTCTGAGGAACAGGTATAGATGAAGCAGAAGATCAGGATCACGGCTACCTAAGATATCCCGGACGGGGATATCCGATTGTCAGCCTTGTGCTCTCAGTGCTCTAGAGAGCTGAGAGCGAGCAGCATGGAATCGGATACACGACCAGACAACATGCTCGATGTCGTGGTAGCCATCGCCACAATCACAAAGATTGTTTGCTGCGAGCCCAATGCGATAGAGATGCGCGTTTAGGTTGTAGTGATTGGACATAAGCCGAGATATCACGCGAATGAAATCACGACCTACATTCAATCCCTTGAACCATGCACTCGTCGAGACCTTAGGGATAATCGTGTGTAACCAACGACCGAACTCATCTTCACTCCACATGCGCTGCCAACTTACGAGCGTATTCTGACGAGGAATGTGGAAAAATTCATTATAAGCAATTTGCCTGAAGGGGGTGATGTATGATGTTTTATGGGTGAAGATGGGTGAGTTTTATGGTCGAACATACCACGTGAAAATTTTTGGGAGGTTGGAGACTGACAATATAAGATACCTGAAAATGTCCAGCATTTGAAACAGAATTCTTATTATTAACAAACTAGCTGACTCGGCGAACTTCGCCCCACCCACAATTGATATATTGATATAAATAATTTCGAACACTCAAGTTCCCACAGAAATTATTTTTATGTATGTAATGTAATTTCTTTTTTGACATATAAACCTGATGTAGACTAAGACGCATCAATCCTGATACTTGAGTTAAATCGTAAGGAACGGATACCAAATCATTTTTATCTTTATAGATCAAGTTTATAAATACATCCATTCCATGCCAAACCAATATAGTGGTTCTCAGATGTTCGTGAAAAATGGTAGTTTTGTTCTTTATCGCAAAATATTAGACCCGTATTTATTTATTTTTTCAGTAGGAACTACTAGACCGATTTAGATAACAGACGGGTTGGGCGGGTTCATTTCCTTTGGCACGAAGGTGACCCCGTTGGCTTCGTACCACTCCAACACGTCCTTTGAATAGTGGCACGAAGCGAGATCCGGCCAGAAGATGGTCGGGCCCTCGTGCTACTTCAATAGTGATAGTAAGCGCTTCTGTAGGCACTCCTTAAGGTAAACCTGCCCGTTTACCGTGCCGGTCATCACGAAGGGGGCGCTCCGCTTTCCGCAAGAGCAGATCGCTTGCCACACCATGTACTTTTTGGCAAACTTGGATAGTTTCTGCTTGCGAATCTCCTCCGGAACGCTGAATTTGTCCTCTGCGGAGAAGAACAACAGGCCCGGCAGCTGACGAAAGTCCGCTTTGACGTAGGTTTCGTCGTCCATTACCAGGCAATGCGGCTTCGTCAGCATTTCGGTGTACAGCTTCCGGGCTCGCGTCTTCCCCACCATGTTTTGCCTTTCGTCGCGGTTAGGAGCCTTCTGAACCTTGTCCGCTGGACGAATGAACTTGACAAACTCAGCTTATTGGCGACATCCCAGACCGAACTTCTCGGATCACGTCTAAACTGCTTAACTACGCGCTTGTGATCTTTTTTCACTGACGGAGCATCCATTTTTGCCGTTCTTCACCTTCCGGTCGATGGTTAGGTTCTCGAAGTATCGTTTTAGTACTCTGCTGACCGTGGATTGGACGATTCCCAGCATCTTACCGATGTCCCGATGTGACAACTCCGGATTCTCGAAATGAGTGCACAGGATTAATTCACGACGCTCTATTTCGTTCGACGACATTTTTCCAAATTTACGAAAAATTGACAGTGAAGCATGGCCAACGTGATCTATACACTCTTATCTGATTATAAGCGAAAGCAGAAGATATAATTCCTAAAAATTAAATTTCTACAGCGTTTTTCCCGTGATGCAATTTGATGTGACACACCCTTTAGTTCAAAAGTTATGAATTTTTGAAAAAAATCATTTTTGGAAAAAACAGGAAAAAGTTGATTTTTTGGACAACCCTAAAATGGAAATAGTCACCCTACTGAAAAAATAAACAAAAAACGGGACTAATGTTTTGCGATAAAGACCAAAACTACCACTTTTCACGAAAATCTGAGAACCCCTATATCGGTTTGGCATGGAATGGTTGAATACATAATTACCTTCATTTGATTTATTTGAAACACATTTTTGAGAAAAAAAACAATATTTATTCGAAGTTCATTGTGAAAACATAAACATAAACGAAACCTCACCGTTATTCAATTGAATGCATGGTGAAAATAAAAACAATCTACATTTGAAATTAGTTTTGAATTATTTTGAAGCAACTGTTTATTTTTCTTTCTCATCCTAGATTTCGGTTTTGAGGATTCCGACGCTTTGCCTTGGAGCGCTTTTGCATCGTTGCGCTGTTTTGAGGTTCAAAGAGTCATACGATGGTTCCTCATGAAACAAGAAGCCCAATCCTTTCATGCCAGTTTTGCAACTTGGGTGAATTCATGCTGGAGGTTGTGGCTTCCGCAAAATCAAACGTAAGGTGCCTCAAATCTTTGAGAGTCATACCATAGAAAGCTTTGTCCAGTGCTCTGCAATGGTTCGCCAGACCCTCAGACTGCTCACTCGTAAATACTTGTCTGAACCGCCCTAGGTGCTCGCTGGGACATCCCAGCAGAAGTATAAATGTCATTAAAAGATGATTCAAATCGTAAATCACTTACTGATATGAGCCTCTTCCTCGGTTTCGAGACTCCCTCCCGAAGTCCCGACAGCATTTCTGGAGTGCATTTCTTCAAATCAGTTTTCTTCTTGTGGATCCCGTTAAAAATTTTATTGAAAACATTTTATAATTTTTTTGAGAGCAAAATGCTGGTGCGAACTTTTGCCCCACAGCCACTGCGCACCTTTGCCCCACAAGCAATTTTTGAACAAATCGAATTTTTTAAAAAAAAGCTCTTGAATTTTTTCACAAAAACGAATACGCACTATCATCTACTATAAAAAGAGGGTTTCCTTGACGATGTAGTTTCGAACTTTTCAGTTATTTTAGGTAAGTAAATCGTCATCCCCAAAATTTAAGAAAAATAGATCAAAACGTCGCAAAACTCTTTTCACCTAATAACTTTTTGCCACTTTCATGAAATGTATCTTGTTTATATGTGTGAGCGAATGCACTGCATTCTCGTTTGCTCGTTTGCTTCAAAAAGGACAACGCGCACTCTTGCTCCGTGCTCACCTTTGCCCCGCACTACTCTACTGATACAACTAATAATCCCTTTTTTATCAAATTCAAATAGCGTTTTTGACTATTACAAACTAATTTCTTTCAATAAAATCTAATGTGTGTTGGGATAATATTATTATAAGGTTATATAAAAATATTCTTCCTTTATCTATTCTAAGTGGTTCATCGGAAGTTCTCGAAAAGCTGGTTGAATTCCCGATTTCGTATCCATCACAATCCGGATTGCGCAGCAGTAATTGTAAAAATATATCATTGATTAATGTACAAGGCTCGTGTGATTGGCAAGACAGGCATAGCTATTCTGCTTCTGATTGATTTAGCCAAAGCTTTTAATCGTCTGTCACAATACAACATTGCAAAATGGACAATAAGTAAACTGATTTCTTTCATTTCTCAAAAAAATTCTGCCAATTTATTCAGATCTTAGAATTGTAGAGAAATAATAAACAAATGAATAAATAAATAAATAAATTAACTAAATAATGAATAACAAAACTAACTTAATGAATTAATTTTAAAATAAATAAATAAACAAATAAATGTAACAAAATCAAAATTAAGGAGCTGTCCAAATGATCCAAATTATCAATCTTGACTTTAGTAAAAAAAATAAATCATAGTTAATTTTCTTGATGGCTTAGTTTACTTCGGAAGACGAACGGAGCATTGAATATGAGAATCAAATCTAATCAACCCAACGTTTTCAAGGTGGTTTGACACTCCTCCCTCTCTCTGTAGGGGTGAGGGGTCTCAGGCTAAATAACTCGAGAACTAATCAAGCAAAAGGAATCAAACTTGGCATATAGAGGTTCCAGGGATCGAAAAACGTTTCTATGGTGGTTCGACACTCCTCCCCACTCTTTAAGGGGAGACTGACATACAATGAAACACAAATTTCTGCATAACTCGAGAACCAATCAAGTAAATGGAGCGAAATTTGGGATGTGAGGGTTTTTAGGTACGAGAAATGTTTCTATGATGGTATAACACCCCTTCCTTCTCTGGAATGGAGAGGGGATCCCATAAAAATAATACACATATTTCAACCAAACATATTCCAACCAAACATGACATTTGAAAATTTTCGGAAAACTTTGAAGGAAAATGGGAAAATTCGAAAAATTCAATTCGCAATGTTCTACAATTATATATTGACAAGCGTTGTTAGTTGTTTGTTTGCGGTAACGAAATTGATCTTCGTTCGAATGTGGATTTTAATGTTATAAAACGCACTCCTATATCGGCTTCAATCTATATAAATAAAAATGGATCGCCGAATGTGTTGAGTAGAGCAAAATTCGAGAAAGGAATTGTCCGATTTAGGGCTGTTTTTGTTGTATCATATTTTCTGTATCAAACATTTCTTCCATGTAACAGAGAAACGTGTTATTTGCAAGTGGTTGAAAAATCTTGAACGATTATTGTGTCTGAAAATAATCTGATAGTACTAGGAATTTTATAGCAAAAGGTAATTTTAAAGGGTAGATCAGAAGATCAATCAATGAACAGTTCAACGATTGGACCCATGAACGTGCGCTTAGTAAGAAAACGTGGATGTGATAACGAAAAATAAAATTCGGGCGGGACGAAGTTTGCCGGGTCAGCTAGTAGATATATAAAATGAAAATCTGAAATGAATCTAAACGGAACTCTTGGTAAAACCAGACTATTAAATCAAATAAATCGTCATTATATCACTAGATTTTGTATTTGCTAAATGATTAAACAAAGAGAGGAACGAAGACTGTTGATTGCATATCCGAGCTGTGCCAAACATCGCACACCATTTTCGAAGCCTGCATACAAGTTTGAACCGCATATATCGTCCCGTTCTACTACAGCGAAAACCATTGCACAGACAAGTGCAAAGCGAGAAATGATACAAGAAAAATTACGTCCTCTCATTCGGTCACCATTTGCGGAGAGCAGCGAATGGGAAGAAAAAAAGGTAAAGCGAGAGAGTTTTTTGTTCTCTGGAGCGGTGTTGCTAGTAAAACTATGCGGTCTATATGAATATATATATTTCAAGGGATAACAGTGTTAAAAATGAAAAATATAATCTGACTACCATTCCCTGAGCCTCTTTCTAGCTAAATAATCATATAGTTTGTACTCTCTGAGACTTATGGATCAAGATCTGCTACATTAGTTGAATATGAATCATTCGTTTTGCGTAGTCCGTATGATCCTGCTGTTTCATGATGCATGTAGAGTAGGGTGGCAGCGAAAATAGTCATGTCAAATTTCAAGAACCGACCATGTACATTTTGTTTATTGGTCCAAAAAAATGATCTGTGCGAAGTTTCAGCTCAATCGCACATGATTTAGGCGTGCCTCAAAGCACTCAAAGTTTTTATTTTTCCATACTCGAAATTTTCCATTTACAAAATCGAATTTTTTTTCGATGCCAAATGACTTAAAAATGAATAAAACGTCGAGATCTGGTGTTATCACGGAAAAAAATTTTTGGCGGAAAAACGACTTTTTGGTACTTAGCCTGAGTGGCCAAAAAATCAAAACTTTGAGCGCTATGAAGCACCCCTAAATCATGTCCGATAGAGCTGAAACTTTGCACAGATAATTTTTTTGGGCCAATAAAAAAAAGGTACATGGTCGGTTTTTGAAATTCGATGATGAAATTTTTCCCATACATTCATTGCCACCCTAATGTAGAGGGTCGATATGTATATGAAAATAAAGAAGAAAATAAAATGGCTCGTGTATCATGAAGTGCGAACCTAAGCATAGTTGTGCCGTTCTCTTTTGTGTCGTGATTTGTAGCACTTAAAAGCAAAAGAATGCCACTGGGGGAAATGATTTCTGTAATATCATATTCGAACGAACGAAAGCGAATTATTCAGTGAAAGAATCAATCGGCAAGCACTGATTGTGCAGATTGATTTTGCAACAGGACATACCAGAGAAATGCAAATGTTTCGAGAATATATTCATATCGGCAAAACTGAGAAGTGAAATCGCATATCCAGAAGTGATACCCCACAAATTCATTGTCCAAATGATACGACTCAAAATCGCAACAACAGCAGGAAAACTTTAAAATTTATGGAGCGTTATGTAAAAAAAAATCAGATTTATTTGCTGGTGGAGTTTATATCTCTCTCTCTCTCTGATGCATGAACCAATGAAACATTAACTTTATGACATTAGTAACTATTTAAAAAAAATTAAAAAGTCCTAAAAAACCATTTATTTTTTCAAACGACCGCCATCTTGTCTAAAAACTTTTTTTTGCTCGTCCAAAGTTCATTCCATTCCTGCCTCTTTACAAGTTGAAAACCTGTTGGAATTTTTTGTTTCGAATAACCAGAAGGGCTAAAACTTGGATACTTGAAGAAAAAAACTTTTTTTTCTTCATATTTGGTGTTAAAAAAATCTTAAGCATAAGTCGTAGCCGACATTTTGATCAAACCTTCAGAATTTCGGGGAATGAATTAAATAAAATGATGATAGCTTACATGTTTCTTGACATCCCGAACCAGAATTTTAAAAAGGATATGTCCAAAAATTTTATAAAGTCTAAAAGTGTATGTTGAAAGTGTGATTTGAGTATCGGTTCATAATTTAACAACACATTGACATGCAGCACACAGCTACTCAAAATACGACAAAAATCCTATGGATACCACACCAAACATTAAATTCTACGTGTACAGCTTCGAAAAACTTCAACCTCCTCAACCCACCTAATTGTCTCCAATTCCGCTCAATCGGGCAATATTGGGAAATTGTTAAACGGAGGCTAAAAAAGGATGACAAGGCGATGAACAATACTTCAGAGATCAAGAGAGATTAAGAGTATCCAAACACTGATGAAAAACATCCGAAAAAAAAAGTTTGCAACCAAATCGGAATACTTAATATTGTAAAGTCGGTACGGATAAATTTTGAAGTCCATAAATATGAATATTATTTTTTATTAAATTGAAAAGTGGTATTAATTTCTGGTGATTCTCCAACTTTGTTCCTCAATCAAATTGTGAACTGAAGTGTGCTTTAAAAGACATTATTTTTGATTTACTTATCTTTGTTCAGATATTTATTATTGTTCCTTAATTGCCAGAACACGCAGTTTATCCAGTCAGATCGCAGATTTTATTGTATTTTTTGTATTTTTTTTTGTCACCAATCATGAAAGAAAACAAATTGAAATCACTAATGAAATAACTTCAATCCACATAAACGGAATTACCGTTTCATTCCACTCACCCAGCAATAATCAGATACATTATTGTCCTGACAGTTATATCCGCACGTTGAAGTGTACTTACCAATTGTCAACAAACAATTGAATTGATGTGAAAACATAACAACAACATTGTTCCCCACGTACCTGAAATAGACAAGAAAAACCGTTGAATGAACAAATAGACAGTAAGAAACTCTGTTGAATTTACTTGTTATTTCAAAATTTTCTTCCTAATATCTATATTCCATAGTTCAATCAGGCAACAGAAAGTCCGGCCATTTCACCTAAATTATTTAAAATTGAAAAAATAATACATTTTTTTCTGAAAATGTACTAGTAATTTTGAGAATCTTTTGTAGCAAAGTGTTCTATATTCAATTTGAATGTTTAATAACATTGATGACGAGAATGGTTCAAAGAAATATCTCTACTTTTGAACATGCCTCTCTGAACAAAAAACTTGAATCACAATTGATCATATGATATTGAAAACCAGCAATCAGTGTGGAAATCCAAATACTAAAAATACCACATCAAAATTCGAAAAATGGTCGAGGCATCAGAGGGATTGGCGAAGTTATGCGGAGAATAACTCTATGGTCTCGCCAGTACATTAATCCCGCTTGCGGTCTTACCGACAGCTAAACCACACCCAGATAATTAAAACAATTGCCATGGGATTCAGTAAAAGGATGATAAAACTAGATAAATTTCCCGCTATATGCAACCAGTCAAAATGTCGAAAAAGGCCAACAAAACAAAAGATCCCGGTCAAACGCAATCAAGTATATCAAAGTAAATATTAGGCTGTCAAAAAAGTCCTGCGGTACTTCCGCGAGGTGTCGTTGTAAGCGCGTAGTTCTAGTTGTATTCATTGTATCGAGTCATACTATAGCTTGTTGGAAAGGTATTATATAGTCCTTGACAGTGTTTTGTTTGGTTAAGTCGTTCGTGAGTTATAGTGTCGCAAATATGGAGCAAAATAAAGAGAAAATCCGACATATTTTACAGTACTACTATGACAAAGGCAAAAATGCATCTCAAGCTGCCAATAACATTTGTGCAGTTTCTGGACCCGATACAGTTTCCATTTCCACCGCACAACGATGGTTTCAACGTTTTCGTTCTGGTGTAGAGGTCGTCGAAGATGCGCCACGCTCCGGAAGGCCTGTCGTCGAAAATTGCGACAAAATCGCTGAATTAGCCGAGAAAGACCGGCATAGTAGCAGCCGTAGCATCGGCCAAGAGCTGGGGATAAGTCATCAAACCGTTATTCACCATTTGAAGAAGCTTGTATTCACAAAGAAGCTTGATGTATGGGTGCCACACACGTTGACGCAAAAAAACATCTTTGACCGTATCGACGCATGTGAATCGCTGCTGAATCGCAACAAAATCGACCCGTTTCTGAAGCGGATGGTGACTGGCGATGAAAAGTGGGTCACTTACGACAACGTGAAGCGCAAAGGTCGTGGTCGAAGCCCGCTGAAGCGGCTCAGACGGTGGCCAAGCCCTAATTAACGGCCAGGAAGGTTCTGCTGTGTGTTTGGTGGGATTGTCAAGGAATAATCAATTATGAGCTTCTTCCCTATGGCCAAACGCTCAATTGAGACCTGTACTGCCAACAACTGGACCGCTTGAAGGTAGCACTCATGAAGAAAAGGCCATCTTTGATAAACAGAGGCCGCATTGTCTTCCATCAGGACAACGCCAGGCCACATACTTCTTTGGTGACGCGCCAGAAGCTCCGGGAGCTCGGAAGCGAAGCTTCTATAACAGGAAGGAAGGAAGCGAGCTTCTATAACAGGGGTATTATGAAGTTGGCATCTCGTTGGGAACAAGTCATCGAACAAAACGGCGCATATTTCACTTAAAACAGATGATTGTAACTAATTTTATGAACAAATGAAAATTCAAAAAAAAAATACCGCAGGACAGCCTAATATATTTCTTGGAGTGTTGTGACCATTTGAACATTGAACAATTTTGGTAGTTTCATTCTTTGAGTCTAACCCTATATATCATCCAAAGTAGTCATCAAAATCAATATTGACCAATAAATACTTATTTCCAACAAAATTCAAGTTCGAACACGAAAACACGAAAAACACGAAAACGTGTACAGCCCTGGGAGGGTTCGAAAAAGTAATGTAAATATCTTCTCATAATTGAACGCTTTTTAATTTGAAAATATTTATGTGGGAGAATTGGTTCATTTAAAAAAAAATTACATTCATATTTTTTGAAATACTATTTATCGAAATATTTAACGAAATGGAAATGTATAAAGGGTGTGTCACATCAAATTGCATCACGGAAAAAACGCTGTAGAAATTTAATTTTTAGGAATTATATCTTCTGCTTTCGCTTATAATCAGATAAGAGTGTATAGATCACGTTGGCCATGCTTCACTGTCAATTTTTCGTAAATTTGGAAAAATGTCGTCGAACGAAATAGAGCGTCGTGAATTAATCCTGTGCACTCATTTCGAGAATCCGGAGTTGTCACATCGGGACATCGGTAAGATGCTGGGAATCGTCCAATCCACGGTCAGCAGAGTACTAAAACGATACTTCGAGAACCTAACCATCGACCGGAAGGTGAAGAACGGCAAAAATGGATGCTCCGTCAGTGAAAAAGATCACAAGCGCGTAGTTAAGCAGTTTAGACGTGATCCGAGAAGTTCGGTCCGGGATGTCGCCAATAAGCTGAATTTGTCAAGTTCATTCGTCCAGCGGACCAAGCAGCGGGAGGGCCTGCGTACATAAAAGGTTCAGAAGGCTCCTAACCGCGACGAAAGGCAAAACATGGTGGGGAAGACGCGAGCCCGGAAGCTGTACACCGAAATGCTGACGAAGCCGCATTGCCTGGTAATGGACGACGAAACCTACGTCAAAGCGGACTTTCGTCAGCTGCCGGGCCTGTTGTTCTTCGCCGCAGAGGACAAATTCAGCGTTCCGGAGGAGATTCGCAAGCAGAAACTATCCAAGTTTGCCAAAAAGTACATGGTGTGGCAAGCGATCTGCTCTTGCGGAAAGCGGAGCGCCCCCTTCGTGATGACCGGCACGGTAAACGGGCAGGTTTACCTTAAGGAGTGCCTACAGAAGCGCTTACTACCACTATTGAAGTAGCACGAGGGCCCGACCATCTTCTGGCCGGATCTCGCTTCGTGCCACTATTCAAAGGACGTGTTGGAGTGGTACGAAGCCAACGGGGTCACCTTCGTGCCAAAGGAAATGAACCCGCCCAACGCGCCGGAGCTTCGCCCAATAGAGAAATATTGGGCGATTATGAAGCAGGCCCTCCGGAAGAACCCGAAAGTTGTCAAATCGGAGGCGGACTTCAAGAGAAAATAGATTTCTGTTCAAAAAAAACTACAACCTGACGTTGTACAGAACCTTATGGACGGGGTAAAGAGAAAGGTGCGAGCATACGGGCTTGGGCTCGACGTATGAATAAAAAGAAAATGCCAAAAGTTGTTAGATAGTTTTTATTTTACTGTCTAAAATTTTCAAAAGGATCGGTCTACTGGGCGAATTTCTACAGCGTTTTTTCCGTGATGCAATTTGTTGTGACACACCCTTTATTCGAAGCTTCGGTTCTTTATCACCTGGAATTATAGAGCTCCAGTGAAAACCCATCGAGTGAGTATTTTTTGGGTAGATGTAATGAGGGTAAATATAAGGAAATACAAAATTTCAGCAAGCTTATTTTTAACGAATTTCCAGCCATCTCGACTGCACAATGGTCCAGGAAATGCATTGAGGTGAAAGTTAGCATCTAGAGTCCTGCAGTTAATCTCTAGACAGAAACTGTCTACGACAAAGTAGTTACATACGATAGAGCTCTCATTTTCATAAATAGAGTGACCAAAATTTTCGACGAAATAAAAAAACTAACCTTCTTATCTTCATAGATAGAGTAAGGATAATTCAACAATTTTGTAGTAAAATTATTTTTTCTCAAAATATGTTTTTCTTCAAGTTCTGATATGAATTATATTACAATTTTTAACAGGTCCCTCATACATTGGAAGATGAACACTTTGGAAGGGAAAAATCTTTTTTAACAATAACCTTTCCATGTTTTTTCATGATTTTTAAACACGAGAATTTACACACAAAAATGTTACGAGTAAACCATTGTTTTTTTTCAGGAATCTTTATACAAAAATGTCATATATTCCAGAGAAAGTTGACGTCATCGAGATCCGAAACGTTGTCGAATACACTATATCGCTATCATCAATTTAAACAAAATCAGAATTAATTATAATTTTTTAAAAGAAACCATGAAAACCATTGTTGTTAGAAAAAAAACTTTTTGTCTGTGAAAGTACCCATCTCTCAATGTGTCAGTGACAGTGACTGTCAGTTCAGGAAATACAGGGAAACTTCGATATAACGTACCCTCGTTATAACGTGTCCTCGATATAACGTACACATTATCAAAGTACAAAAAAAAAATTTTAATATTTTTTTTTTCTGAAAGAACAATAGATTATCTGTATATTGATACTAAAGCTTGTGTATTAACTTTAACCAAATCCGAAATACTACTGTTTTGTGATTGCGGATTCTAAATGAATCACACTTCAATCAACAGAACGAAGGGAAACATCATGAGAAAAGTTGGCTTCGTCTTCTTATTGATTTCATTTATCAACCATACTCAAACAGCAATACAATAAAGTAATATAAGCTACGTTTCAGAGTTCTTTATTATGCTTCGATATAACGTACAATTCGATACAACGTACAATTTTGAAAGTAAAATGTACGTTATATCGAAGTTACCCTGTATTGAGCTCGAACCATTGAGAATTCTAAATTCGCCCGTTCTCAACGGAATCCGTCGTTGAACATAACCTAGAGAGATTTGACTACGATCGAAATCCTATTTTACTGTTTTTGAACTAAGTTTTTCTATTGAATGTTGAATTGAACAAAACAAACTGAAACACCTGAATTCACTCAGATTAATTCGGACACCAGAACACTTTATATTATTTTCTTAAGTAATGTATGCCCAGAATAATACATCAGACCTGATGTTCCAGGACCAGATTTTGGAGATTTAGAAAATCATCTGAAGATATCTACGTAGGTGTTGAAGCTGGGCGAACTGGGCAAGAACAAAACAATAGCTTTAAGACCATATGCTGAACCATCAAATGGTTGAACGACTAAAGTTTGAATGAAAAATTGAAATTTAAAAAAAACACATTGATCATTAATTGTTTAGAATGAAAAAATCCTGTCCTGTCCATATCCTAAGCATTAGCTATATAGTAACTTTATGTGCCCTTTTCAAGCGTTGACAGTTCTTCAGTTGAGCCGTATTATTCATTACTACTATTACATTTTTGTGTGTACCATTGTAATATTATATATATTACAATGAAAGTATTTACGTTGCACAATGTGAAAAACTGAATGAAGTTTCATTGCACCTCAATAAAGCAATGTATTTTTATTACAGTATATATGTCCTGGCAGTGGTCCAATGTATGTTGCAGTTCGTACAGGAAGGCACTGTACTTTGAACGCATTTTCTCATGGTTTCAAGCTGCCTGAATTCGAGATTATTCAGCTTCAAAGTATAATCAAGCCAGTAATCATAATTAATGTGGACTGAGGACCACACGAGAGCTCGTTTTGAAAAAGCCATAGATATTTTCGATTATTCATTTTAATCAATTGAATCTTGATCCAATACACGTTACTACAAATGCTCCAGGACGCAATGCTTTCAATCGTTGAACGTTGAATGGCTCCTCTCCCCCGGAAGATAGTAGGTTCAATACTTTGCCAGAAATCGGCATTCTGAGACTAATTTTTTTTTCGGAGTACGAAACGAAAAGTGTGGTTTTGGGTGCCAATAAAAATAATTATCTCGATTTTTCATTCGGAACTTGCTAGAAAATGTTGATTTGCACGATAATATACCCTATGCAGAATATTAGCTTATTCGGACTTCATTTACTGGGTGTCACAAACGTTAAAATTTGAGTTTTTTTAAAAAACGAATAATCACCGAAAATCGAGGTTTTCAAACAAAAATTATGCCAAATATCCTAAAATTGCACTACTCGTCGAGATTTACAGTTATCTTGAATTTTTTTTTGTAAAAAAAATGTTTTTTGGCACTTTGACAAAATAATTTTAGATAACTGTAAATCTCGACGTGACATGCAATTTTAAGACATTTGGCAAAATGTTTTTTCTTAAAACCCCGATTTCTAGTGATTTTTCGTTTTTCAAAAAACTCAATTTTTAACGTCTGCGACACCAGTAAATGACCTCCGAATGAGCTGATATTGTGCATAGTGTATATATTATCGTGTAAATCAACAACACCCAAAACTATACTTTTCGTTTCGTACTCCGAAAAAAAATTAAGTCCCAAAATGCCGATTTTTGACAAAAAAGTTTTTTCGAGACACTAGATCTCGACGTTTCATGCAATTTTAAGACATTTGACACCAGAAAAAAAATTCGAAAACCCCGATTTCCTGTACTCTCCCCTTTGGTGATTTTTCGATTTTCAAAAAACTCAAACTTTGACCGGTTTGCGCCACTCTCTCTTAAGTCCGATTGAGCTGAAATTCGGCATAGGGTGTTTTTTTCGGGATGGTGAACAATTTTTTGTGGGGTAACTTTTTGAAATTCGAGATGACCATTTTCATTGGCACGTTAATGTACATATATCAGCTAAGCAAGCATTATTGAGTACTCATGTTTTCATAAATTAGTTTAGAGTGTCTATTGAAAAGGAAGAAACATGCTTTTCCCAAAATTTCAAAATAAAGCTTTCAAAAACTTCGATTTAAAAAAGGTCATTTCAGAAATAGCTGATTTTTTTTCAAGAAAAACAATACGACAAGTATATTGGCCCGTCTTCACGTGGAATACATCTTCACTAATATGACCTCTTTTAAAAGTTTGATTAAATCCAATATCGAAATTTAAGAATTTAAGAAATTATTTGGAAAAAAATAGTTTCTTATGTTTCAAATATGATTTATTTCAAGAAAAAATGTAACCTTTCAACGTTAAGGTGAAATTTAAGGGGTTATTACATGTACAATGGGGTAAAAAAAGTGATTTTTGAAGATTTTGCTTGAATTTTTACTAGGAAATGTTTATATCTATATTGCAGCCAAATTAAGAATGATAGAAATTGGTTGTCAAAGAACAAATTGTAGAGCGCTTATAGGAACAATCTAGTTTAATATAATTTTAGCGGATAAAATTAATGTAAACGCAACAGAATTATTAACTTTTAAGTTTTTCACATCCATAATGTTATTAAAATCCACTAATTTAGATATTTCACTTCTATATCTTTTACTGAATTATCTCATCTTTCAAAAGAAATCAACAGAATCGTCTTCCGTAGCGTACTTTTTAATGTAGAGGCAGTTTGAGGCAGTAGAGTCCGAAATAGAAGAAAAATTCTATAACTCTGTCATTGTTGAAAGTCGACCATATGCGTAGAAGGATTTTTTTCATCAAATCGTCTTTTCATCGTCTATCACCTACTGAGAGAAAAGATATTTTTTTTTTTTTCATCTGAGAAAGGTGATTTCTGACTTTAAGGGGATGAATCAAAAATCAAATTCTTCTTTTATATTCAAAAAACCAAAAATACATGCAAAAAAAAAACAAATAAGTTTTTTTTTCGACCCGATTATATACACGATTCGATTTATATACAGTGAAAAGAAATCAAAAACCGTATATAATCGATTCCGCCCTTTAGTGAGAAAACTAATATTGGACAAAATTTCGGAAATTCGTAGAAAAACTTACATGAGGAAATCATCATTTGGTCATATTCGTACCAGGCAATAAATCTAAATAGAGTATATTCAGTACCACTGTATCAATAAACCGAATGAAACAGAAAAAACAATCCTAAATTGTTAGTAGTTTCCATTTGTATTGGACATATGAGAATTAAATATAGGTATATGTTCTAAAAATTATAACATATTAATTATAATTTTTTTTTTTCAGTAAAAGGTGCATTCGGGTGCCATATTTACCCGAATGCACCTTTCACTCGTCGGTTCGAGCTTACATTTTGAGTCATGTAAATTCGGGTGGATTTAATTCAGGAGAATGTTATGAAAGCATTATGATGATGATGATGATGGTCCCGCCTCCTTCCCCTACAGAGGTTTGAGCAAGACGAGTTATCTAAAAGATAATTTTTTTTTTCAACATTGAAATCAGTTTAGCAAACATGAAAAACGAACTGATTTTATTTACAGATATAAGTTCAAAAAATTGCAATGTCCAAAAAAGCCAATACTCAGTCATGTCCGCCACAGAGCCGATACGGTCCCGACGAGGCCCTTGCAGCCAAGTGGTCCACCAGAGCACAAGTCCAACCGCCAGCCTTGTTTTAGATTGACTTTGAATACCCTCATTCAGAGAAATCGAGAAAATTTCCTTTACGAAAAATTCCTAGACCGGCACTTAAAAAAAACATTCAATTTAATATCCTTTATATCTGTGTCTCGCGCGCGACGCTCAAACTTTTGTAGACTACTTTTATTTTTATTTTTTTAAACTAATACAACTATAAGAACGACAAAATAAAAATAAAAATAGTCCATCATCACCAAGATTATGACAGACATAATAGAGATCAATACAAATTTAAAAAAGATGATTTAAAAAAAATTAAATAATCTACATAATATAATCCGTTCAAAAACTTCGTCAGATTCATTGAAAATATTGAAAACAAACTGCAAAAAAATTGTCCACATTAAATTATCCGTTCGTATAAAACTTCGTCAGTAAAGATCTTCGTCATAAAAATAAACAAAAACTCGTTCAGCTGTTAAGAGAACACAGCTTTTACATGTGAAATACAGTGCCTCTTAAATTCTGTAAGTGTTGTTGCGCATTTAATATGTCTTGGCATCGAGTTGAACAAATTTATTCCTTTGAAGTATAACGAATTTTGTGAAGCACATGACAATTATCCTGACATTTTTTTTTTCAAATTCTTCCAAAATGATCCCTATGAAATGGACCACGACCAAGCACCCACCCAAAGCCCAGATAAATGGAACAATGAACGAATTAGCCAGCTACGTCTCGCAATCAATTTATTATGATAATTCTGTTATGTGTTGGGAAGGAGGGGGTGTGCGTGCAACGGGAACACCACGTCCCCCTGGCGGGCGGTCCTATCATTCGCGCGTGATGGATTCAATCGGTGAGAGATGATAGCTCGTGTCAGCATAAATTTTCTCCCATCGCTTTCATGGGAATCAGTGTGTGTGGGTATGTATATGTACTCGGTTCGTCAGCGCCGCCGCCATCATTCGTCACTCAATGGTTCCACTGGACGTTAATCACATTACGAAGCTCTGAGTCCCGATGGCATGAGAGGAGAAGGAGTTCTGTTGATCGTAGGATTAACAAACGATAGCACCAATGATAATGATGATTGGATGGGTAGTTGATCGAGGGCAGTTCCGGGCTCCGGGAAGAAGGCGCAGAGAGTGCGATGTGAAGTGATTTCAAATTAGTGACCACTTGTCAGACATGTCGACTGGCAAGTAGAAGGATCAACTCTGGAATCTCCTATTGACAGGGGACAAATCGTCGCTGAGAGATTAACGTCATCGCAATGGGATCTACCCTCACGTAATTTCAGTTCACCTTGGATTAACCAACGACGAAAGGAATTACACTAGGAGTTGCAAACAAATTAACAGGAATTAGCGAAGGTGTGAAACCTCCTTCGTCCCGCTGGGGTCATCCTGTCCTAGAAGTCGTAACATGAGTTGACGGGTTATTTTTCGCGTTATGTGACCACGACATAATTGCTTGTTATCTCGAGCAACCGAACCGTAAATCCGTTCATTCGTTTTTTGGCAAGGCTTCATGAAAACCGTCAAACTTTTCACAAACAAAATCCATTAAATTATTTGGTTGGTTATTTCGAAAAACATTATTCCGTGGCGGCGGGAGCGGAACTCGGCGGATGACAAGCAGCAAATTATAATCCGAACCCATGTACTCTTCGTGCTGGAAAATGGAAGAATCCCACCGATGGAATAAATTAAATTTGTTGCTTCTGTGTTTCCTTCCAACGCGGAACGCCTCATGGCTCATCATCTTTTCACGTTGAACCATCGCGCTCTCATTCCCCCTGGAGGCAAGCGACAATGGTAAATTAACCCTTTGAAAAGTTCCTGTTCCATCAGCAAGAACCTCCCATTCACCCATCAGCTCTCCCGGTGGCGGAAGATGATAATTGAAACTTAGCTTCGGTCCCCAAAATTTGTCAGCTGCCACCAACGGGAAACCTGGGAAGAAGCCAGGAGACCTGGGAAGCAGCATGATGATTTGGTCGAGACACTTCAAATCATGTTGAAAATCGTGATGACTTTTGCTTATACGAGAAGCACTCGTGTTTCTTCGCTTATTTGCTTGTTTGGGGGAGGGCAGAGCCACCAGTCATTCTGGTAGACAGCAAACGCCGTCTCTCTCCACTCGTTTCGCCAAATGTGTTTTGGTTGGTTTTTCGCGGTCGCAGAGGAAGGACGAAAATTCGCGCGGGACATTTCATTTCCGGTTGTGTCACGTGCATTTCAACGAAATTTCAACCCAGAATTAGATGCAAATTATTGTATCGTATCAACTCACTCTACAATAACCCTTTCTCCAGTTTCAGATGGTTTGTGGTGGATGTTTTTGATAAATTTAATTAGAGCTCTTTGATGCCTTTGCGGAAACTGTGAGGTTTGGAAAGCTAGAAACCTTGAATAATCCAACAACTTGGAACAATCTACCCAGTTAATTGTGAGGAAAGTCGTGAATCGATATTCATCATCACTTCTGTTTTGTTTATCAAAAACTTACCACTGAACTAAATTTTTAAGTTCAACAAGTGAAAACTGAATGACTTTTTATATACACAATGAATCCTCGATTCACCCTAAACATTTTTTTTCAAAAAATCATATTCGGAAGCGAGCTGTTTGGTTAAAATATGATGTTCGTCCATGATTGAGATTGAGATTTAAAAAAATCAAAAATTAAATTTATTATTATAACCTTTTGTGTCTCAAAACTCCTTTTTTTTAGGGGGTCTTCGTAGCCACTTGGTTACGCGTTCGCTTACCAAGCGATCGATCGTGAGTTCAAACTCAGGGCCCTCAATTGACCATCTTTGTGTTGTTATAGAATAACTACGTCCACGCAACCATCATCAGCGATGGAAATCGATCCACGGTCGAAATAAGATCGATTCATCCATACAACTGCTCTGCTCTGCAAGAAACATCGGGCTGCTGTTCTATAAATAACTCAACAATGATCAGATATCAACTGTCTCCGCTGTCCGGTCTGCTGAACAATGAATGAACAGAAAGAATACCCTTACGCCTAAATGGCTACTACTATGTAATTTACCATAATGTAATGGAACAGAAAAAAAACTTAAAGCCTAAATGGCTACTACTAACGACTGTGTAATTTACAATTTATAGAAACATAAACATATGTACATGTACACGATTAAAACCCGGCTCTGTTACAGCTAAAATGCTAATAAGCCTAATAAATAAATAAATGAGATAAAAAAAAACTCCTTTTCCGATGTTCGCGGTTGATGTATATACAAGGTGTAAAGTAGCTTATTGAGAATTTCCTAGTATTTGACAGAGAACTCAAATAATAAAAAAATAACTCTTTACAAGCGAGAAAAAAACCTTTCCACTAAAGAGTTATTCAGCTTTTTTAGTTTTGGGCAAGACTCTTAAATTCTTCCTAAAGACAAGAAAAACGTCAGAACTGTAATACTTCCATTCGAAAACTCATATCTACATTTCCGCGAGTCCAACACTGCACACCAATAGCCGTCAAACTTTAGAAAATTAAGTCAGTATTGTAATGAAAATATATAAACATTATTTCAAAATATATATTTTGAGATATAGAAGTTTTTAATATTGAACTCAATTTTTGAGCAAGTTTTTTTCGCAATGTAATTGAGTTTCTTATTTTTCTCAAACCATTCTTTCATTTTTTTCAACAATTTCAAACATTTTGAATATCATATTCCAATCATACAATATTCCAGTTATGTTTTTCCGAAAAAGGACAATGATTATGACTTTGAAAAAAAAAACAGTCGCTATTAAAATTGATTGAGAATAGTGCAAAATCTAATTATGGTTATCCCTCAACTGATGTATACAACATAAAAAATTGTCAGAGTTGACAGTTTTTTGACCAATTTGACGTGGAATAGTTCTTCACGGATGTATAACATTCACATGAAAACCCTCCTCCCGAATATGTAACATTTATCCGAATAACAAACATTCAGAATTCAGATCATTCCAAAGTATTTGATTATGTTTTTCTCAAATCTCCTGAATATACAATAATGTAATGTGAATGAACAACAAATATACGACATAAGGCCCATCTTAATGTGCAAAATCATTAGCTTATAGCTTCATTGCGGCACTAACTCAACTTCTCTAATGCCAAATAGAAGTATATCAATATTTAAAATGCTTTTAAGCCTGGTATGAACATTTACTGTATATACATACAGCATGCCAATGAAAATGGTCATCTCTAATATCAAAAAGTTATCTCATAAAAAATGTTCACCACCTCGAAACAATACCCTATGCCAAATATTAGCTCAATCGAACTTAAGGGTCAAAGGGCTTTTTTGAGTTTTTTGAAAATCGAAAAATCGGTAAGTAAAGTAAAGGAGTAAAGGAAATCGGGTTTTCGAAAAAAGTGTCATCTTGAAAAACTGTTTTTTGTCAAAAATCGACACTCTGGGACTTGGTTTCTTCCGGAATACGAAACAAAACGTATGGTTTTGAGTACCAATAAAAATAGCTATCTCGATTTTTCATTCGGAACTTGCTACGAAATGTTGATTTGTAAAAAATTTGAGTTTTTTTGAAAAACGAAGGATCACCGAAAATCGGGTTTTTTTAAAAAAATAGGTCCCAAATGTCCTCAAATTGCATCACTCGTCGATATTTACTGTAATCTCGAAAAAAAAATTTTGTCAAAAAAAAATTTTTTAGGCACGTTTTTACGTCTGAAAAGTCGATTTTCAACAAAAAAATTTTTTTTGAGAGAACTGTAAATCTCGATGTGCCATGCAAATTTAAGACATTTGGCATCAGAAAACATTTTTGAAAACCCCGATTTCCGGTGATTATTCAGTTTTCAAAAAACTCAAATTTTAACGTCTGCAACACTAATACATAAGTTCGAATGTGCTAATATTTTGCATAGGGTATATTCTCGTGCAAGTCAACATTTCGCAACAAGTTCCGAATGAAAAATCGAGATAATTATTTTTATTGGCACATAAAACCATACGTTTCGTCTCGTACTCCGAAAAAAAAGTCCCATTAGAGACGAATGAACTACAAAGTTTAAAGCCTCTTAAAAACAAGGAAGAAGAAGAAAGTCCCAGAGTGTCGATTTTTGACAATTTTTTTTTTCGAGATGACACTAGATCTCGACGTTTCATGTAATTTTAAGACATTTGGCATCAAAAAAATTTTTTGGAAACCGATTGAGCTGATATTTGGCATTGGGTGTTTTTTCGAGGTGGTAAACATTTCGTATAGGGTATCTTTTTGAAATTTTAGGGTCGTTTTTTCCCATACATTCATTGGCACCCTCATATACAGCCATTTCACGCCAAACCGATATAGTGGTTTTCAGATTTTCGTGAAAATTGGTAGTTTTGTTCCTTATCGCAAAATATTAAACCCGTATTTTTTTATTTCTTTTGTTAGGGTGCCCATTTCTACTTTAGGGTGGTCCGGAAAATCATTTTTTTCGCCATTCCACATATGCCTTTTTTGGAAAATTCATAACCATTGAACTACTGTAACGATTCAAATGATCGACATATCAAATTGAAGAGAGGTTGCTGGTCTTCTTTGGAAAAATAATATAGTTGCAAAAAATTCGAATTTTGTTTTCGTTATTCATGTTTGTATTTGTTTTTCATAGTTTTCATGGCCTCGAGACCAAGGGCACTATATATTTCTAGATTTTGTCTTGAAAGCTGAGGATTTTTTACATAATGTTTCTCGAAATCAGAGAGGTTTTTATTTTTTTTTTGTTTCAAAGTATTCATGCTTTTTTCAGTCTTTGTTCAATATTTCTATGCGATAAGACTGAATCTATGTAACAGAATCCAGTTTTTTCGCGATTGTGGTATGTTTTTGAGGAAGAATATCTAATCGGATTTATTTTCATATATCGAACATATTGATCGGCTCAGTAGTAATATTAAAAAAAGAAAAGTCATTTTTGGAAAAAAAGTGAAAAAATTATTCTTCGGACCATCGGTTAACTTTGAAAAATCATAACTCAAAACGAAAAAAACGCCTATCTGAATTACAGATATGCTATGTGAAAAATTCTCAGCCTTCAAGAAAAAATATTAAAATATATAGTGCCCTTGGTCCCGAGACCATGAAAACTAAAAAAAAACAAATACAATCAATAAAAACAAAAACAAAATTCGAATTTTCTGAAACTATATTATTTTTTCAAAAACGACTAGCTAATTGTCTTTAATTCGATATGTCAATTGTCTGAATCGGTCCAGTAGTTCAAAAGTTATGAGTTTTTGAAAAAAGTCATTTATGGAAAAGGTGGAAAATTGATTTTTTGAACCACTCTAAAATGGAAATAGGCACCCCAATGAATAAATTTTAAAATACGGGTCTAATATTTAGCGATGAATGACAAATTTACCACTTTTCACGAGTATATACAGCCATTCCGCGCCAAACCGATATAGTGGTTGTCAGATTACAACACCAAGGGCAACCTTCTTCAGCCGTCCCACAGTTGAACTTTGCTAGGATTTATATGACTTCCGAGTAAACATTGATTTATCAATTGTGATTGTTACTTGTCTATCACAGACTCATCACGTTTCTCATCAAAATATTCAAAATTAGAAGAATTATATTTTTACATAAACTTTTTTGTATTTTTCACATAAAAAAATGAAAAATTGCTTGGAAAATTCCACTGGGCATGAGTTTTAATGAAGAGGTTAGGCTTTGATAAAGCACAAACTTACAAGACAAATGTACGCAAAAAAGAAAGAAGTCAAATTTAAGTTGACCAAATTTTGATCGTACCACACTTTAGGGTGGGCTTTATATTTGAGACACGATTCTCAGTTGATAGATTCTCTTGTTTTCAGTTTTAATGTACTGACTTTCTAAACACGATGATCCACCAATTTGCCATCTGGTGGAGATAGGATTTGCAATGTTTCTTCATGGTGTATCGTATTCTATTGGTCTAGCCGTTTCATTCAATTTCCATATTGTAGGAGTTGTAAATGAATATGATATCCGCCATTTTGAACATGCCGCAATCTTCCCTTTACTATGGCACTGAATACACATATTGACGTGGGACTACGTCTAACCGGAGTATATGGGGGTTAGGGTGACAGTGGATGTATGGGAAAAATTTCATCATCGAATTTCAAAAACCGACCATGTACATTTTGTTTATTTGTCCAAACAAATGATCTGTGTTCCATGGAACATGATTTAGGGGTGCCTCAAAAAACTCAAAGTTTTGATTTTTTGAACCTCGAAATTTAGAAAATCGAATTTTTGCTTCCGATGCCAAATTACTTAGGAATGCATGAAACGTCGAGATCTGGTATTATCTCGAAAAAAAATTTTTGGCCGAAAATCGATCTTTTAGGACTTTTTTAGCCTGAGAGGACATGAAGGTTTGGAAAAAAAAATTAACGAATTTAAAGACCATGTACATTTCGTTTACTGGTCCAAAAAAATTACCTGTGCAAAATTTCAGCTCAATCGGACAATGTTTAGAGGTGCCTCAAAGTACTCAAAGTTTTGATTTTTGAAGTCCCAAAAAGTTTTTTTCGTGATAACACCAGATCTCGACGTTTTATGCATTTTTAAGTCATTTAGCATTGAAAAAAACATTCAATTTTCTAAATTTCCTTTACCCCCTTGGAAGATTTTCGTGGATGAAAAAATAAAAAAAAACTTTAAGTGTTTTGAGGCACCCCTAAATCATGTGCGATTGAGCTGAAACTTTGCACAGATCATTTGTTTGGGCTAATAAACAAAATGTACACGGTCGGTTTTTGAAATTTGACATGACCATTTTCGCTGCCACCCTAATGGGGGTGAAATGAAAACCTAAACACAGAACATGCAGGAACAAATGAATAATTCCGAATGCTTATAACTCGAACATTTCTTAATAGATCGGAAAGATGTTTGCATCAATTGATAGGGAATATTTCTACGCGTCCATCACAATTAATGGAATGTTATTTTCCATGAGATAAACAGTTGAATAACTGTAAAATGACAAGCGTTATCTAATCGCCCTAACTGCCAAGTTTTTATTGGCCCGATTTACGGTTTCCCCAACACAGACTTCTGAATCAATGTGCCTGGGAAATAGAAACAGAATATGTTGCATGGATGCATTACAATTCGACAGTTAGTCAGCTAGCAACCAGTTGGCGGCGGCGGCGATGGTGTCCATCATCAGCATCGAGATGTTTCCGCCGAATAAAAGTAGAGGAATGAAGTGAGAAGGTCAACAATATTCAGTTGTTGACAATATTTGGCTTATCGCACCCGAATGGCTCCTTCGCTAAATTTTACTGATACCGAAAAATTTCACTTTAAAGATTCAACACAGTCAACCACTCGCAAAAAACTGCTACCCAGTGTCAAACCGATAAAAGAAAAAAAAATAGATATAAATTCGGCCGCATTGTTTAATGTTCATTCTGGCAAAGAGTTAACCGATAACTCTTAAGTAGAAAGTCTTCGTGGCTCTGGAAAGGGCCGGTGATTTGCGTTGCAATCAGCCCCCAACAATGTGTGCGTGTGATGCAAAATACAAAAGCACTCTCCTCCCGATGACATCAACATCGATGCTATATTTCCACCTTGGATTTGAAGTTTCAAAAGCATATGTCCAGAATGCGAAGAAGATGACTGATTTGAGCAGATTTCAGGGTACATGTTGTACCGGACCATAACACGAACCTACCGAATCTGGAGGCGAAGAAAATGCGCAAAAAAGGTCTGCGCGAGTTTTGTTTGATCTTTGAGTGGTTTGAGGCACCCCTAAATCTGTCCGATTGAGCTGAAATTTTGCACAGGTCTTTTTATTGGGCCAATAAACAAAATGTACAGGGTAGGTTTTTAAATTCGATTTTTTTTTCATACCTTCATTGCCACCCTAATATATATATTAGGTGTACCAGTAAGTTTCTTCGGTTGTACAACAGATGCCGTAACTTAATTTTTATTCCAGTGAATCAAATTTCCAGACATTCGTTGGAAAGCTACTGTAATTGTAAGTCTTTTTCAGTATATGTCAAAAGCGTGTCAGACGTGGTTTGCACAGTTTAAAAGTGGTAATTTTGACTTGGACCGCCAAAAAAGATTGAAGATGAAGAATTGGATGCTTTACTCGATCAAGATCCGTCACAAACGCAACAAAAGCTTGTAGATACACTTGGAGTAGCTCAGCAAACCATATCCGATCGTTTAGAAGCAATGGGAATGATCCGAAAGATAGGACATTGGGTGCCGTATGAATTGAAGCCACGAGACGTCGAACGCCGTTTTTTCACGCGCGAACAACTGCTCCAACGGCATAAAAGAAAGGGGTTTTTTTTGCATCGAATCGTTACTGGCGATGAAAGTGGGTCCATCACGACAATCCTAAACGTCGGGCAACGTATGGATGCCCAGGCCATGCATCAACATCGACGGCCGCGCGGAATATTCACGGCCAGAAGGTCATGCTGTCTATTTGGTGTAACCAGCTGGATGTGGTGTACTATGAGCTGCTAAAACCGAATGAAACCACTACGGGGACCTTCACCGACGCAATTGATGCGGTTGAGCAGTGCACTGGAGGAAAAACGGCCACAATACGAGCAAAGACATGATAAAGTTATTTTGCAGCACGACAATGCTCGACCGCATGTCGCGAAACCGGTCAAAACATACTTGGAAACGCTGAAATGGGAGGTCCAATCCCACCCGCCGTATTCTCCAGACATTGCTTCGTCTTCGTCGATCGACCTTTTTCGATCGATGCAACATTGCCCGGTTGACCAGCATTTCTCCTATTTTGATGAAGTCAAAAATTGGATCGATTCGTGGTTAGCCAACAAACCGGCCGATTATTTCCGTAAAGGGATCCGTAAATTGCCAGAAAGATGGTAAAAAGTTGTGACTAGCGATGGGCAATACTTTGAATATTAAATTTGTAACCATTTTTACGGAACAAACCATTATGTTTTGAAAAAAAAACGAAGAAACTTACCGGTACTCCTATTAGATGAAGGTCAGTTATGGAATGTATTATACTTTGCTAACTATATTCTAGTTTGTCATTGGCATAGTTCCTAGTGGAGTTGAGTTTTTATCACCAATTGAATACCAATCATTTTTGTATGTATATCTAACTTAACTTTCATTGATCGGTGACAAATTGAATATTGAAATTAGAATTAATTTCAAACATTTTTTATTCTTCGACAAACAGATGCGAACAAGACAAATCAGATAAAACAATACAAAAATTAAGTTTGGGAGGAACATTGATAAGTTTCATCCACTAGGAGCAATGTCTTAAAATCGTTTACACTAGGAAGTGACTTGGCGGAAAAAATCACACGCTTCGAAGCTTCCGAAAAAGTGCTGAATCAAGCCGTAGATAAGCCGGCGACAACATTTGCGCGGTATCACCATCGCACCTGATAAGACTATTCTCGTTGAAACTCTAAAGTTTGTTTCAGTCCGACACAGACCACTCACTCGTCGTCATAGCACAAACATCATTCAATCATGTTGGTCAAAAGATTGCTGCTGGGAGCGGTGTGGTTGCTCTCGCTAAGTGAAGGAGCCCGAATTCTCGGTGTCATCCCAACCGGTGGGAGATCGCATCATATCGTTGGTGTTTCCTACATGAAAGCCCTGGCGGAGGCAGGACACGATGTAACGGTGTTGGGCGCCTATCCGGAGAAGAATCCACCGAAAAACTATCGAGATATCGAGTTGACTGGCATCGTGGAGGCTCTTTTCGGTAAGTGGAATTTCTTTTGGAAACGTGCCCATCACTCAATAACTGTTCTACCACAGCTATATTCGAGAATTTGTTTCAAATCAAAGATGCCACCATCTTCGACAACCTTATCTTGACGTATAGGGACTTCGGGAGTTTCACCAGTGAGTTCACCTTCAATCACCCCAACGTTCAGCGTTTGCTGAACTCGGGAGAGACGTTCGACGCGGTCATCGTTGAAACCTTCCTCACGGAAGCTATTTACGGAATGGCACAACACTTCAACGCGTCGCTCATCACGTACTCACCCTTTGGAAGCTCCGTCTGGACGACCGAGTTGACGGGAACCCCAGCGCCCAGCTCACATGTGCCGAGCTGGATGCTGGAGTACTTGGATAGGATGACTTTCCGCGAGCGGCTTTGGAATACGGTCATCGATTGGTTGAACCGGGCGATGTACAGAGGGATTCATCTTCGAACTCAGCGGCAGATTTATGAGAGAGTATTCCCGAATGCAAGGATATCGTTCGATGAGCAGATGAGGAGCGTCTCGCTGGTGCTGCTAAACGACCACTTCACGCTGGGTTCGGCGAGACCGTACCAACCGAACATGATCGAAGTGGGAGGGATTCAAATCGAGACGGTTGAGCCGTTGCCTGCTGTAAGTATTTTTATATGTTTTTATGCCTGCGACCAATCAAACTGTGTTTTAGGATGTCAAAAAATTTCTAGATGGAGCAACGGATGGTGCCATTTATTTCAGCATGGGCTCATATCTTAAGTCAAAAGATCTTCCAGTCGAGAAACGCAACGCGTTCATCAAGGTTTTCTCCGGATTGAAACAGCGTGTCCTTTGGAAGTTTGAGGACGAGTCGATTCCCAATCTTCCGGAAAATTTGATGATCAAGGCGTGGATGCCACAAAATGACATTCTGGCACATCCAAACGTTCGGGTATTCATCACCCACGGCGGTCTTCTTGGATCTACGGAGGCTCTGTATCACGGGAAACCCGTAATCGGTATTCCCATCTTTGGCGATCAGATGATGAATGTTCAGAGAGCCGTGCGAACGGGGTACGGGGTACTGTTGGACCTCAACGATGTAACCGAAAAAACTGTACAAAGGGCCATCGATGAGGTTTTGGATAACCCTAGCTACGCCGAAAAGGCGCAGCTCATCTCCAAACGCTACCGCGATAAACCAATGACGCCGAAGGAGACGGCCGTCTATTGGATTGAGTACGTGATACGGCACCAGGGAGCGCCACAACTTCGATCTCCCGCAGTTGAGCTGACGGTCCTAGAATACAATCTGGTAGATGTGTATCTAACTTTAGCTGGGATTTTCTGTTCAATAGTAGCCATCTGCTACTGGACTGTCAAAAGAATGAAACGAATGATCCATACATACTGGCTAGAGTACAATAAAAAGAGGGATTGAAACACGTTTCTGCTTGATGTTGTCTTTTTCCTTTGTTTGCAAAGCAAAAACTCTTATCATGCCCACTTGTTCTGCGTGATAAGATATGAACTCAACGCGCCAGAAATTAAAATCGCTGATCATTAGTCGTAGATAGGCAACCACAATGAACTCACGTTCGATAGTTGTTATGTCAATTGTCACCTTGTTAACCGTGGCAGAATGTGCGAAAATACTTGGTGTTCTTCCTGTAGATTCGAAATCTCACAACATCGTAGGCACCGCTTTGATGAGAACATTAGCGGAAGCCGGACATGAAGTGACGGTCATCACTACACAACCCTTGAAGAATACGCCTGAAAGCTATAGCGAGATTCTGCTGACCAAATCCAACGAGGGCAGTGATGAACAAGATTTGAACTTATTCGAATTCCATGGCTCCAACATGTTGTCAGCGGCGAAGATGCAGGTAATGTTATACGGGATGTTCGCCGACATGATAGCTGAGGGTGTACTGGAGCATCCGAACTTGTCAAATTTTCTTGAAACAGAGCAACACTTCGACCTTGTTGTAGTTGAAACATTCTTGACGGAGTCACTGTATGGATTCGCTCAACACTTCAACGCCCCACTAATCACATACCGCATTCGGTAGCTCACTCTGGACCAATGAGTTGGTAGGGACACCAGCTCCATCATCGCACATCGCGAGTGCCGTACTGAGTTCGACCGACAACATGAACTTTTTGGAACGGCTCCAGAACGCTGCATTCAATGTTCTCGATACAGCCTATTACCATTTTATTTATCTGCCGAAACAAATACGGCTTTACAATCAACTTTTTCCGACGGCAAAGCTGACCTTCGAACAGCGCAAACGTATCGTTGGTGTTTTTGAACCAACATTTCAGTTTGAGTTTCCCGAGACCCTATCCTCCGAATATGGTGGAAGTTGGTAGGATTCAGATGGAAGAGGCGAAGCCTCTACCCGAGGTCAGTGTTTCCGTTTCATTGCACAAATTTCACAATTCAAGCATTGTTTCCATTTTAGGACCTACAAAAAATCCTGGATGAGGCTCCGGATGGAGTCATCTATTTCTGCATGGGATCGAACATAAAATCAATCCACTTTCCGAAGGAAAAACGAGAAGCCTTCATCCGAAACTTCGCTAGGTTGAAACAGCGTGTCCTGTGGAAGTTTGAGGATGAAACCATTCCGAATAAACCGCCGAATTTGAAGATCAAATCCTGGATGCCACAAAGGGATATTTTAGCTCATCCGAATGTGAAGCTTTTCATTACCCACGGGGGTCTACTCGGTACCACGGAAGCACTCCACTACGGCATACCAATGGTCGGAATTCCCGTATACGGGGATCAGATGATGAATATCCAGAAAGCGGTGCGTGCCGGATATGCGGTCCTGCTGGAATATCCAGATATTAACGAGGCGACGGTTCATCTTGCCATCAACACGGTGCTGAGCGATCCTTCATACGCCAAGAACGCTCAGATGATTTCCCAGCGCTTCCGTGATAAGCCGATGACCCCAAAGCAAACCACCGTCTTTTGGGCGGAATATGTGATTCGACACAAAGGGGCTCCACAGTTAAGATCGCCAGCGATGCAACTGACGTTCATCCAGTACCATCTGTTAGATGTTTATGCGATGGTGTTTTTGATAATGATAGTGATAGGAGCGACTCTTGGATATTATACTAGGAAGATTCTTCAGAAGATGTTTAAACTAATCAAACAAATAGAGTGCAAGAAAAAAACATTCATAATGTGATGTAGAAAAGTGTATAATTTTGCAAAAAAAAAATCGTTAACCTAAAGAAATAAATTTCTGTAGCAGACAATTATAACCTTTTTTCCAGAATGTACCGCTTGTTTCCACTATTCAAAATAAATAAAATCAACGTCAACACATCAAGATGGCCGGAGCGTGAATGGATGTTGAATCTTCCACCCTTCTCTTATATATCTATCGCGTTTCGATACAACATGGTCCTCTACATGAGAATGTAGTTGCTATGCCCTTTTTTCACGCCACTCAGAGAATCTTGTTGCATCGAAGCGCGATGGATACATAAGAGAAGGACGAAAGGTACAATTCAGTCACACCCCGACCAATTTGATGTGTTGGCGTTGAAAGTTTATTAGGGAATGTTGTTGCAATGTCCCCCAGTATGTCCAACACTCATCATGCTAATCGGGGTTTGACTCAATGTTTTATTTTCCGCCTTTCTGTTTTATATCCATCTCGCTTCGATGCAACACGATCCTCTGAGCGGCGCGAAAATGGGCATAGCACCTACATTCGCAGAAGCCATGCCATGTAACCTTACTCTCGAATTGAATGGAATGGAGGAATGCTGCTTGTTGCATTAGAAATCATGTACGAGTTAAATCAACCTCTTTCACCGTTACATTGTTCACTTGTTTTACTATTTACAGGTTTTTCGCGGACAAAAACATACGTGGGGATCTATTCTCTTAATTTGTGTTTTCGGAATCAAAATACATCCATGAATTAAAGAGATATTAACGTTCAAAATCTTTCACTTTTTCCACCCGAAACTTCGAAATAGGCCCCTATATTGAAAGGTTAGACGTAGTCCCACGTCAAAATATTTTATGGAATTAACGACCGATCAATTCGTAAAATAGTATATTGAAATCATGTTTTGGATAACATATGTTTCCGAAGGTACACACACTTGTTCATGGATTTGCGTGTAGTTCACAGATCTAAGAATTCAGTTGTCAATTTTCCATATTTCGCAAATGTCAATCCATTTGTGTTCGATTTTCAAATTCATTATTTCATATTCAATTTCAAACTCAAATTGTTATGTTCATCTTCCTGATTGTAACGAGATATTTAAAAAATAACTCTATGGTATAACCAGCACAGTTTGCCCATAAATTTCATCCGGCGCCGGGTGTTGAAATATGTGATAATATTGCGAATTCACGTCGCGGTGAGTCTCGAAACATATCGTCGGTTCGTTTTAGTTCAAAGGGGTTATCCAGACTGTCTCCTCAGGCCGCCCATGGATGCCCTCCGTTGCCGGTTGGCAAAATATGTGAAATATTTGAGAACTCGCCACGCAAGTTCTTGTTTTTGGGTCTGTTTCATTAGTACCCATCGAAAAACTCCGCGGCGTGTATTCAAATATGACGAATTTCATGTGAACTCGTCTTACACCTAAACTAGCGTTGGCAGAAAACATATCGTTTTTGGCAAAAAAAATGCTTTTTCGTGTGCTGATGGATGAATTGAACAAATAAAAGCACCTTTTCAAAAGAATTAAAATGTTTGTATGTATGGGAGCAAACCTCCCTTTCTCTCAGACTGAACGTCAGCTTAGGATTGTACCCAAAAAAATCCAAACGATGTCAACGGGGATAGAACCAAGGCCGGCTGGAATGCAAAGCTGATTTACACGACCACGCTATCCACATAGCCACTGGTGCTGTTACATAAATGCGTGATAATATTACACCTCATTATAGAATGAAGTTGGAAAGAGTTTTCTATGAGTAAAAAGATGAGCATAAACGTGAACCTATATACTTTTGGCAAAATTTGCGAAAAGGTTTAATGCGTGCTTCTTTGCAGTGTGTCTCTTGTTTCGCTCGCTCATATTGCTCTTATATTGCTATGGCATATTTATTACACAATGTCAAAACATGTGCTAAAAGTTAATTTTTGGTGCAGAAGTAGAAGTTGGCAGCATCATGTCGGATTACAGCGAAACTTTTTGGGGGTGTGAAAACATTGACCCATCAAAAAACATTGTATACTTGAAATCTTAGAAAAAATCCAGACGACTTTTAAAAAAATCACCAACATTTTTATAAATTTTAACAAAAAAATCTTAACTTATAATCTATAAGATCTACAGAATATCGGCCAAAGAATGCGAGAAATTGTTTCAATTTTCATAACAAAATAACAAACAAATTTAAAAAATACACTGAAATAAAATTGTTTTTAAAATTAAAACTCTTTTTTCTCCAAAACGTATTTTTTGAATTCCTTCAAAAAAATTCCCCATACAATAATCAACAAGTCATACATACATCGGAAAACGGAACATTATACAGGGAAAGAGTTTTTCGAACAACAACTTATTAATTAACAATATATATTTACATAAAATACATAATTAATAATTTCACGGAATTGTGTGTGCAATAAATATTGATTGAAGTGTTCGTCCTCTTGTTATTGTACAATGTTTTCAAATGATTTCGATAGCAATCAATCGTGAGAACTTACTCACAGAGATGTTACGAATAAAACATTAGTAGAAGTGAAAAAGTTGTTGTTCGAAAAAATCTTTCCCGGTAGAAGTGCCCTCCTTTCGATGGATACATGACTTGTTGGAAAATATATAGACAATTCATACGTCTTTTCAAAATTATAAAAACATCAGTTTTTAAGAAAAATGAATTTAATTTTCGAAATAATTTTTCTCAGTGTAGTTTAAAAGAAAATTGCTGGATATTTTTTAATAAATTAAAACATGTTTCCATATTTCAGTCAATGACTTACATTGTAGGCCTTACAGTTTTTGGGTTAGAAATGTTTGTAGTTTTGAGTTTTTTCCTAACCTTTTTACAAACTGACTCAAAAACTATTAGACAACAAAATTGTCAAATAATGAAATGTAGAAAATTAGTGAAATTTGCATTACAAAGTATCAAAATGAATTTAAAAACTGAAAATATACTGCAAAAAATATCAATATATTTCATATCAAAATGTGTGCAACTCGATTCGTTTCGTTTTTTTTTTTGCAGGAAAAATACATTTATTTAAAAAATAAAATGAATTAATACATTATTCAAAGTATTGTCCACCACTTGTCACTACCTTTTCCCATCTTTCTGGCAATTTACGGAACCCATCGCGAAAGAAGTGTTCATCTTTTGAAGCCATGAATGAATCCAGCCAATTTTAGATACCATGTTCTAAAATTTAGTGTATTCCACTCAAAGCGCTCCACTCGAAGCGATCGAAACAAATGGTAGTCAGAAAGGACAAGGTCTGGGCTGTGCAAAAAAAAGCCATTTCATGTAAAACAAAACGAAATAATTAGATTGCATACCCAATATATTGGTCATTGTATGAAACAATATGTTCTTGAGTTAAATGAATTAAAACTTTTAATATTTTTTCAGAGTAATTTTCTAATTTTAATTCATTTTGATATTTTTTCATGCAAATTTCAACTATTTCCTTTTCTTTCATTATTTTACTTTTTTTTTGTCTAACAGTTTTTTAGTTAGTTCGTGAAAAAACTTTAAATTACAAAAAATTCTAACTCAGAAACAATGAGACCTACAAAATGTTGATCAAGGAACGAAATGTGAAAAATATTTAAATTTTCATTAGAAAATATCGAATAAATCATTTAGAGCTACCTGAGATTTTTTTTCTAACTAGCTGACCCGGCTGAAGCGCCCCTGATCATCAAACAACTTCGTCTCGCCCAAAACAATTTTATTGATATGAACTCATCCAAACATTCGCGTTTTTTTACTAAGCGAACGATCCTGGGCTCAATCGCAGAACTCGTTACCCATAACATTGATCAACGGGAAGAGACGAATACAACAAAATACAGACAGCTCATATTGAACCATTCCTTCCTCGGGTTTTCCGCTTACCAACACACTTGGCCTTCCATTTTTATTTATGTCGAAAATGAAGAAGAAGAGAAATGTAGCATACGCGTTAGTCATCTTGCTTTAGAATCAATAAATGATGCCATAATAACCATATATCAAAATTAGTTCATTTCCTTGACATGTGCTTACCGACATTTTTCTGCTTCAATCGACACATTGGTTAAAGCGGAACAATGCCTGTGAGACATGCCAATTATTTTCAAAGCATCTCTTTAAACTCGCGTAGCATAATAAACAATAATAAACCGATCCATTTTTACGTCCGTATGCGATCGTAGTAAGCTGACCCACTTTACGACCGTACGCAACACCCAAAGTAAAGGAAGAGGAAGAGGAAGAGGAAGAGGAAGAGGAAGAGGAAGAGGAAGAGGAAGAGGAAGAGGAAGAGGAAGAGGAAGAGGAAGAGGAAGAGGAAGAGGAAGAGGAAGAGGAAGAGGAAGAGGAAGAGGAAGAGGAAGAGGAAGAGGAAGAGGAAGAGGAAGAGGAAGAGGAAGAGGAAGAGGAAGAGGAAGAGGAAGAGGAAGAGGAAGAGGAAGAGGAAGAGGAAGAGGAAGAGGAAGAGGAAGAGGAAGAGGAAGAGGAAGAGGAAGAGGAAGAGGAAGAGGAAGAGGAAGAGGAAGAGGAAGAGGAAGAGGAAGAGGAAGAGGAAGAGGAAGAGGAAGAGGAAGAGGAAGAGGAAGAGGAAGAGGAAAAGAAAGAGAACCTAGGATAGTTTCTAACTTATTCCCAACCTAATTCGTCTACCCTTAATCAGCTTCGAAGATGCACTATCAACAGTCTCACCAGTTTTCAGAAGGTCATATCGAATTACACCTCGCTGACCTCAGAAATCAAAAACATTGCCTTCTTACCGAAACAATCTGCAAAGATAGATGTCGATGTCGTCGGCTGGCCGGAATAAACATCTTTTACGCTTGGGATTCTTGAAATATATCCAATTTTCATTCACTGTCAAGTTCCAATATGACATGCCAAATTTCGCAAATGCTTTTCCCGTTTTTTTCTTTTTTTCTGTAGGTTAAATCATGTGAAAACCATCCATGCTCGGCGTATGCTTTCTCATATTTTGATTTTATTTATATCGGAAACGGATTTATCTAGTCTATAGTAAAAAAAACAAAGATGCATAAAAACCGTAGTAAGTTGACACAAAATCTACCATTTTTAGCACAAAAACAATTGTATTACTGTATGAAACTTCTGATGTTTTAAATTGGATATAAATCGATATGAATCTTAACCTTTTACATTAGCATATCTAACTATTGTTTGCGCACAACTAAATTAGGTTTCTCGGACACTCTGATTTGGAAAATCGTGTTATTTATAAAGTGGACTTGTGCTCCCTTGGCCGAGTGGTTAGCGTCATAACTAACATGCCGGGTGTTCGGGTTCGATTCCCGTTCTGGTCGGGGGAATTTTTCGTCAAAGAAATTTCCTCCGACTTGCACTGTGATCACGCGTATTCTAGAGCTTGCCACTCAAAATGCATTCAAGGCGTGTTATTTGGCATAGAAATCTCAACTAAGTACTAATAAAAATGACGCAAGTAATACTACGTTGAGACGGCGAAGTTCCTCTAGGAACGTTAGTGCCATTGAAGAAGAAGAAGAAGATAAAGTGGACTGAACGCGAACATAATTCATTTCCAGCACGAATGCTATCATGTGAAACAGCCTACGGTTCTTTTGAAACTGATTATCTATTTAGTCTACTAGTCTACTGTTTTGCTCTGCTCTCATTCGCGCAGCTTTCTTCCGCTTCGATCGGTCGTCTTCCCGTCAGTGCGAACGTTTTTCAGCCACTGGTTTCCTGACAAATTCTCACCGCAGTGTGAGGTCGGATATGATCCTAGTTTGGGATCGGTGTTTTGGGTTATTGTTGCTGATTTTTTGTCACTCTAAACACGATAACTCTATTCATTATTCTTCTACCTATGGAGCCACTACTCTTTGGCTTCCTAAACTAGCACACCGTGACTCCAGAAGATGTCCACCAATTCCTGACTCTTCTACAATCCATAACATAGTGACAGAGCGCCTGCTCTTCGGTAGAACACCGAAACTTGAGACATAAACAATTGTTCCTTTCCCCTTTAGGAGACAATATGTTTCCACAAAAGACATGTTACTGGAGTAAAATGAAGATTTAGGTGAGTACCGCATCGCTAAAATGGAATGAAGTTTGCCAAAACTATCGTGGAACTATATAAAGCCCTTTTGTTGAGTGTCAACAGTGTTGAGAAAAATGAAATGGAACGAAATGAAGCTAATTGAAATGATTTGAATGCAACGAATCAAACATTTCGCAAACACATGATGAAACAAAACAAAAAGGGGTAGCAGATTTCGTCTTTGCCGAAAATTATTTGTTATCATGGCGAAAAATTGCATCATATCGATTGTTCTTACCATGCTTACCATGAAGCTTATCTCACCAGCTGAGCGGTACGATAAGATATCAACCACAGCTCGTGGTGGATTGAAATCGCTAACCGTTAGTCAAAAATTTGCCACCACAATGAACTCACGCTGGGTACTTGCTTTTCTGATAGTCTCTCTACTAACCGCGTCAGAATGTGCAAAAATTCTTGGTGTTCTTCCTGTCGGTAGATCTCATGGCATTATTGGCAATGCATACATAAGAACATTGACGGAAGCCGGACATGAGCTGACCGTCATTACAACAGAACCTCTGAAGAATCCACCGAAAAATTATAGTGAAATTCTACTAACCGGAACAGATGAAGAAAACGAGGAAGAGGATGAGAACATGTTCGAATTCCAAAATTCAGGTGTGTTGTCGAGCGCTATAATGCTGATAATGATGTACAACGAGTTTGCCGACATGATATGTGAGAATGTCCTGCAGCATCCGAAGGTTTTGAAATTTCTGGAAACAGAGGAACACTTTGACCTAGTCATAACGGAATCATTTTTGACGGAGTCACTGTATGGATTCGCTCAACACTTCGACGCTCCGCTAATCACCATCTCAACATTTGGCAGCTCGATGTGGACTAATGAGCTGGTAGGGACCCCCGCTCCCCCATCGCACGTCGCGCACTTCATGCTAAGCTTCACTGACCATATGACGTTCTGGGAGCGGCTCCAAAACTCTGCGATGTATCTCCTGGATCATGTTTATTATCATCTTCTATATCTACCAAAACAAAAGCAGTCATATGACAAAACATTTCCGATGGCAAAACAGACTTTCGAACAGCAAATGCAAAACGTGTCATTGGTGTTCTTGAATCAACATTTCAGTTTGAGCTTCCCGAGGCCGTATCCTCCGAATATGGTGGAAGTTGGAGGAATTCAGGTGGAAGGAGCGAAGCCTCTGCCCGAGGTAAGCAAAGTAATCACAAAACACAAATTACACAATTCCAATATTGCTGTTCCTTTAGGACCTACAAAAATTCCTGGATGAGGCACCGGATGGTGTCATCTATTTCTGCATGGGATCCAACATCAAATCTAAACATTTTCCGGAGGAAAAACGTGAAGCATTCATCCGAAACTTCGCGAAGTTGAAAGAGCGAGTCTTGTGGAAATTTGAAGACGAAACCATTGCGAATCTACCACCGAATTTGAAAATTAAATCATGGATGCCACAAAAAGACATTCTGGCTCATCCGAATGTGAAGCTTTTCATCACCCACGGTGGTCTACTCAGCACGACAGAGGCACTCTACTTCGGAAAACCAATGATTGGAATACCAGTGTTTGGAGATCAGATGATGAATATCCGCAGATCGGTACGTGCCGGATACGCAGTTTTGCTGGAATATCAAGACATTAACGAAGCGACAGTTCATCGTGCCATCCACACGGTACTGAGCGATCCTTCGTACGCCAAGAATGCTCAATTGGTTTCCCGAAGCTTCCGAGACAAACCGATGACACCAAAAGAGACTGCCGCTTTCTGGGTGGAATACGTAATTCGCCACAAAGGAGCCCCACAACTGAGGTCGCCAGCGATGCAACTCTCGTTCTTCCAGTATCATCTGCTTGATGTTTATGCGGTGGTGTTCTTGATTATGATATTGACAGGAGCGATGGTTGGGTTTTTTGTTAGGAAAATTTACCGAAAGATCTTCAAACCAATCAAACACGTGACACGCAAAAAGAAGCGAACATAATGTGATGTAGCGAAGTATATATTTTTTGTGAAATTAGTAAACTAATTCTTTCTTTAGAATTTGCTGTGGAAGACAAGCATGGCTATTTTTGCAGAATGTATGGCTCGTCTTACTGTTGAGAATAAAAAAAATAAAAGCTGATTGAGCTCGTTAAAAACTGCGTATTACAATTACAGGCAACCTATTTTTTGTGCGGGTGATAGGGACCGCACAAAAAAGTCGCATTAAACATCGTGCAAAACTTCACCAGCAGCTTTGAAAAATCGTGTTCGGTACACATTTTGAAAAAACCTTTTTTTGTGCGGTAGATAGGGACCGCATAAAAAAAGTTTCCCCCAAGAAAATAACTCAAATCCACGCCATTCATCGTTCAATTTCCTTTTGTTTCGCTGTTTTGCGATGGGACATTTTGCCTTTATGGTTGCGCGTTGCGGCATGCCGGATACAACGCTCTGGAAATTCGTTTATAATGGCGATCGGAGACGCTCCAGGAAGATTCTTAAAAGAAGGAGAGTGAATTCGATGGCCGTATTAGACGTCCGTACAGTCTCTAGCACCGTGATCATTCTAGCCGCACTTGGAGTACAGACTGAATCTGTGGAGGTCCTTACATTTTTACGCCTGATGACCGAATCCCATGCATGTTAAATATCTCTCCATTTGCTTGGCCACTCGACCACATTAGGAAACCTTTTCAATCCTTTATCCTTTTCAAACTTTCAGGCAATAAAATATAACCCATTAGTAAGATTTTCGCATATTTATTTCATTCAACTTCAATATCATAGTCATATGCTCGCACCTTACGCTTAACTCCACTCATAAGGTTCTGTACAACATCTGGCTTCAGCTACTTCTGTACGGAAACCCACTTTTTCTTCGTATCTTCCTCAGATTTGATCTCCTTGGGATGCTTCCGTAGTAAAGGGTGTGTCACATCAAATTGCATCACGGAAAAAACGCTGTAGAAATTCGCCCAGTAGACCGATCCTTTTGAAAATTTTAGACAGTAAAATAAAAACTATTAAACAACTTTTGGCATTTTCTTTTTATTCATACTTCGAGCCCAAGCCCGTATGCTCGCACCTTCCTCTTTAACCCGTCCATAAGGTTCTGTACAACGTCAGGTTGTAGTTTTTTTTGAACAGAAATCCATTTTCTCTTGAAGCCCGCCTCCGATTTGACAACTTTTGGGTTCTTCCGGAGGGCCTGCTTCATAATCGCCCAATATTTCTCTATTGGGCGAAGCTCCGGCGCGTTGGGCGGGTTCATTTCCTTTGGCACGAAGGTGACCCCGTTGGCTTCGTACCACTCCAACACGTCCTTTGAATAGTGGCACGAAGCGAGATCCGGCCAGAAGATGGTCGAGCCCTCGTGCTGCTTCAATAGTGGTAGTAAGCGCTTCTGTAGGCACTCCTTAAGGTAAACCTGCCCGTTTACCGTGCCGGTCATCACGAAGGGGGCGCTCCGCTTTCCGCAAGAGCAGATCGCTTGCCACACCATGTACTTTTTGGCAAACTTGGATAGTTTCTGCTTGCGAATCTCCTCCGGAACGCTGAATTTGTCCTCTGCGGAGAAGAACAACAGGCCCGGCAGCTGACGAAAGTCCGCTTTGACGTAGGTTTCGTCGTCCATTACCAGGCAATGCGGCTTCGTCAGCATTTCGGTGTACAGCTTCCGGGCTCGCGTCTTCCCCACCATGTTTTGCCTTTCGTCGCGGTTAGGAGCCTTCTGAACCTTGTCCGCTGGACGAATGAACTTGACAAACTCAGCTTATTGGCGACATCCCAGACCGAACTTCTCGGATCACGTCTAAACTGCTTAACTACGCGCTTGTGATCTTTTTTCACTGACGGAGCATCCATTTTTGCCGTTCTTCACCTTCCGGTCGATGGTTAGGTTCTCGAAGTATCGTTTTAGTACTCTGCTGACCGTGGATTGGACGATTCTCAGCATCTTACCGATGACCCGATGTGACAACTCCGGATTCTCGAAATGAGTGCACAGGATTAATTCACGACGCTCTTTTTCGTTCGACGACATTTTTCCAAATTTACGAAAAATTGACAGTGAAGCATGGCCAACGTGATCTATACACTCTTATCTTATTATAAGCGAAAGCTGAAGATATAATTCCTAAAAATTAAATTTCTACAGCGTTTTTTCCGTGATGCAATTTGATGTGACACACCCTTTTCCTGCTTTATAATAGCCCAGAATTTTTCGATGAGTGTTAGTTCCGGTGCGTTAGGGGAAATCATGTCCTTGGGTACTAAAGTGACCCCAGTGGCACGAAGCTAGACCCGGCCAGAAGATCGTAGGGCCCTCTTGTTACTTCAACTGAGGAAGCAGACACTTTGGTAGACACTTCTTGAGGTAGATCCCGGTTGTGACGAACGGCGCACTCCGTTTGCCACATGAGCAGATCGTTTACCAAATCATGTATTTCTTGGCAAACATTTAAAATGTCTGCTTCCTTACTTCCCTCGGAACATCAAACTTGTGCTGGGCGGTGAAGAACAGCAGTCCCGGAAGCTGCCGGAAATTCGCCCTCACGTAAGTCTCATCATCCATCCGATAATTGCTGACTTCCGTGCAAGCTCTTCAAAAAGAGTAACATTTTCTCGAGCAATGCACTCGTTTATTTTGGTGGCATGTGAACCAGAACCGAGTGGAATGGAGATGTACGCACGATCTATGCGGAGGCGATCTGGCGCAGAGATCACGAGTTCAATTCTCACTCCCGACATTCTTCCAAAAATGGGAGTAAAATCAAATGAAAGGGCTTGACTAGTAGGATACCGTTATTTATGAAAAATGCAAATCTAAGATGGCGGCCACATCAAAATGGCGGATTACATATTTTCTTAGAACCCCACCAGTATGGGTATCTAATGAAAGGGCTTGACTAGTATAATACAGTTATTTATGAAAAATTCAAATCCCAAATGGCCACCACTACAAAATGGCGCCATATATATTTTTTTTCACAACCCCATCAATATGAGTATCAAATGAAAGGGCTTGACTAGTAGAATACAGTTATTTATGAAAAATGCAAATCCAAGATGGCGGCCACTATAAAATGGCTGATTTCATATTTTCTCAGAACCCCATCAATATGGGTATCAAATGAAAGGGCTTGGCTAGTAGAACACAGTTATTTATGAAAAATGGAAATCCAAAATGACCGCAATCGCAAGATGGCGCCATATATATTTTTTTCACAACCCATCATCAATATGCGTTTCAAATGAAAAGGCTTGACTAGTAGAACACATTTATTTATGAAAAATGCCCAAAAATGTATCAAAAGAAAGTTCTCGACTAGTAGAACATAGCGGATAATGAAAAATTCAATTTCAAGATGGCCGCAGTCCCCAAACAACTAATTACTTTTTCAATGGTTTCATTCAGCTTGACCTGTTTCTATGTATGTTTGAATGTTTGTTGGGTTGTCCCACATTAATAGAAAATTGACCTCGTTCCTGTTGAATGATCGACCTGAAATTTTGGAACATACATTTAATTCTACTGTCATTATAAAACTGCGTATTCCAACATCTTGAAAAATTCAATTTGGCCGCCGCAAAAAAATGGCTTGATTTGAAGAACACACTACACTATGAACAACATAAATTCGAAAAGGTCGCCACCACAAAATGGTCGACTATGTATTTTTTGCAATCCCCTCAATATTGGTATCAAATGAAATGATTTGACTAATAGAATACTGCTCAGGTCGGACTCGATTATATACAGACTCGATTATATGTGATTCGATTATATACAATTTTGGACTCGATTATATTCAGTTTGGAAAAAAAATTGTTTTTATATTTCAAATATGGCTTATTTCATGAAGAAATGTAATCTTTCAACGTTAAGGTGGAGTTTAAGTGGCTATTACATGTACAATGGGGTAAAAATCGTGATTTTTGACGATTTTGCTTGAATTTTCACCAGGAATTGTTTATATCGATATTGCAGCTTAATTAAGAAAGATATTATGCGTCAAAGAACAAATTGTGGAGCGGTGGTAAAAAATGGTTTTGACTCGATTATCCGGAGGATTCGATTATCCGGAGTGAAAAAAAAATCAATACTCCGGATAATCGAGTCCGACCTGTATCTATAAATAAAAATGGAAGGCCAAATGTGTTGGTAAGCGCAAAACCCGAGGAAGTAATGGTTCAATTTGAGTCATCTATATTTCGTTGTATTCGTCTCTTCCCGTAGGTCAATATAGCGGAGAGAAAAATCAAAAAAATTGGAAAATTGAATTCCCATATGTTCTACAATTAGCTTAGCGTTGTTAGTCCATTTGATGTTGGCGCTAACGGAATTGATTTTTGTTCGAAAGTGGAAAAGGATTTTCAGATGGAATAACACATTCCTATATCTTCTATCTATATAAACAAAAATGGAAGGCCAAATGTGTTGGTGTGCCCTAAACCCGAGGAAGGAATGGACCGATTTGAGCTGTCTTTATTTTGTAATATTCTCTGTATCAAACATGTGTTCCAAGCAACGGAGAAATATGTTATTTTCAAATGCTTGATGAATCTTGAACGAGAATTGTGTCTGAAAATCTTGTATATGAAATCCTCTTGTCACGATGTTCGTTGTCAAACTCCTCCGAAACGGCTCGACCGATTTTAATGATATTATACTCAAAAAACTTGGTAGGCATGAGAATAGGTCGTAAACTATATATGATACCGCTAGGATACCTTTTACTTTATATTTGATACTAATTAGGGTGGTCCCATGCAAATAAAATTTGAATAACTTTGTTTTCGTATTTTTTGCATAAATTTGGCTTGAAAAAAACTTATAACCATATATAACCAATTTCCACCCTCATCTCCTTTTTTTATCGCGATATATGTATTTTTATATAAACGATACCAAATAATTGATTCGTCGTTCGTTTTTTAAACAGGACGAATTTATTTACGTTGTTTAATGCCAGATGGCACTTCGTCCTCTTCATCGAATTTCACCCTACACATACGCAAGTAACCTCAATTCGACTAAAACTAGGAATATCGCCGGCGAGCTGGAAGCCTTTTCGGATGAGCACAATGAATTATTGAAATTATTCTAATCACACCCATGCTAACAATGCAAAATAACAGTCACGCTATTGTCGTCAATCCTGATAAAAAAAAACCGATTGAAGAGCACGTGTGTAGATCCAATGCGCCACAGTTACTTTAATTATTAGGAACATCATTACTCATTTTGAATTGATATTTTAATATTATGTGGTTGGAGGAGACGAAACAAACAAAAGAGTGCCCTCGATGGATTCTTATGTGTGTCGTTTGATGAATTGGCGCAGTCAGGACGACGTCATTCTAGGATGTCTTGAGCTGTATCAATAATCTATGGTCAACATATTCGCAAAGGTAGAGAGCGAGCGACTGCGATTCCTATGAGACAATCAACAGAAGCGGTTCGAGGAATGATAGCAAGACGCTATCATGAATAACACCTACACAGCCTTTGTTCAAACGACAGCACCTGTGTTCAAACAAAAGAAATACAGTCTTTAATGGGCTCTATTACAAAATTACACGTATTTCGTCCAACATGTTGCTGGATGTATACAAGATTTACAGAAGTATCGTTAAGTTCGGACTGTTTTCTAAGTATTTGAACAACATCGAGTAATGATTTTCATCCAAATTTAAGCAATTTAAAATTATTTTCGTGTCTGCTAATCTGATACAGATTAAATTGCTCCACGAATACGGATTACTTTTTTTGAAGTTTATTTTGCGCCGAGGCAAGGTTGCTACATTTCATAGCACGAATGATCAGATTTCTGAATGCAAAAGACGAATCCTGAGATCCGATCGATCCGGTCCATTTCTCTGTACATCATAGATCTCATCTCCATCTCCACATCACACTCAGGTTCGGGAAGTTCCCACGGTCCAATGCAATACACGGTCAAATCTTCACGTATCTGCTCGATATCCACGTGGAATCTATCATTCATCGATCATAGTCAATAAATTTTATAGATCGTTGAAACATTTGAGCACACATGTATTGCAATACATTAGTTATTTTTTATTCAACAGTCAAAATATTCACTAGAAGTAATTTATATGGCAGAACAACGTTTGCCGAGTCAGCTAGTAATTTTATATATTAAAGTCGAATTTCTGAAGAAGTATTAGACAATTTATAGTAAAAGGAAATTGTAAAGGGTCAAAGGGTAATCAATCAATGAAGAGTTCAGTGATTGGACTCACTAACGTTCACTTAGTAAGAAAACGTGGATGTTTGAAAGTTGTTTCAAAGATGTTTCAAATCAAAAATTCTATTTTGGGCGGGATGAAGTTCGTCGGGTCAGCTAGTTTAGAAAATAAAAATTATTTTTTTTCATTTTTCTGAGGTTTAGTTCAATGTTGGTGATTGACGAGAGAATCGACGAAAGCATTCAACTTTTTTCAGCATGTGAAAACAACTTCTTCAATCAATGTGTTCGTCTCGCATCATACGATACCACTCAGTGAGTGAGCGAATCCAAACATGTGGTAGACAAGTTCATTCTGTCTCGTAAGTAGAAAGAACAGCAGCTCTGTCGACCAATGATTCACTCTCCGTCGATCGGATTTGTGTGCGGATGAGACAGAGAAGGATCGCCAAGCGATAATTTTCCCGTGATTGTACTCATTTGAACAATTATCATACCGACAGCAAGCGTTTTGAGGGCCAATGCAGCAAATGTCTGTATATTGTGATGCATACCGTACAAATATTTATAACCAGGGAACAAAGCGGCGATTTTTATTCGATCAGTTGTTTTTGAATGTCCCCCACTTATTCTTTAAATTTATCAGGTGTGATACATATTTTAGATTAATGTGGGTTAATTGTATATGCGATAAAAGATGTTATGATTTGTAAATGCTTGTGGTACAGTAGTTTGCTTCCGAAGAATAGCAGCATAAAGGACATTGGAAAACCGCCAGCAAGTAACTTTTAACGACCAAAAAAAAACAGGACCACCGGTAACGTAAAGAAGAAAACATCGAATAAAAAAGTCTGGTGCATGAGAATATACACACAGATATGATGAAATTGATAGCAAGCATTTTTATGTTATCCGGATGGTCAATATTTACCAGTTTTCGCATGGAGTATAGCGTTTCACCAATCGATGGAAAATAAATACGATACAGTAATCTTCCGAATATACATATTTCAGTTTTTGCGGAATGTTTCTTCAGGAAAGAAATGAAGTTCTAATGTAAATCCGAAAGAACTTTTCACACCATCAAATAACGTTACGTTCCAGATTGTATCCATTACTTCTCCCAACAAAACGTTTTTAACCTGTTTTTAACCCTAATATACTCGCGCTAATGGTCTCCCAGACCGACAATCAATAATTTTGTTTTAAAGAGGATGAATTAAATCACTTTAAAAACTGAGTTAAGGCGAAGAACACATATTAATAGATTATCACGTATGCTGCAAGGAATAGTGAACAGCTTTTCTTCTGTTAAGAACTTATTAACAGAAAAGGTTACTGTTGGACGTGCCAACTAGAGGAAAATTTTTCGAAAGATTGAACCACCACAGGGATTTTTGATTGGTTAAAATTTCCTTTAATAAAGTAAATATGTAAATTACAATACAAAATGTTTCCTTTCAATTAGGCTTACGTTTAGTGCTTCCTCTAATTATTTAAATTTTACTTCTAGCAAAATATCTTTTTATACTAATTCCGCGACTCAATTCAATTGATTACACACTTTTTGTTTTAAGCAATAGGATGATTGTTTCCATTCGATCGCCAGCTCCAATTGTTCCATCTACCAATGTGTTGTGGATGATAGGTGCGCACCGTCCGAGGAACGTAACAGTTACAATCATGATTTTTTGGGGTTATATTGAAATAATTTTAATATAAGTTAAGAAAGAGTAAGTACAGGTCGGACTCGATTATCCGGAGGTTCGATCATCCGGAATTTTAGACTCGATCATCCGGAGTATTTTGGTTTTGATTTTTTTTGATCGAAAGTTTTGAACAATTTGTTAATATACTTTATAAATATGGTTATTTGAACAAATTTGTACGAAGCTAGATAGAGGAGAGAGCTGGAAAAAGGGTTGGTCTATACAACCAGTTTCGATTATCTGCAGTAAATTTATATACGTTGGCAATTCCAAATTTAAATGAATACATCGATTTAATATCTAAACATACCTAATATGATAATTTAATGAAACATGGATGTAGTTAGGATGAGCAGTGTCTGTTTAGTATGTTTTAATTCGGTTATCAACAGTGCATCATATGATCTTTCGAATAATCATGGATGTCGTAAGGAAAATGAAAAGTTGGGGTAGGTGTGTTGAGATTGTTGCAAAGAATACAAAATAAGTGATTAATCTTTGAATCCGCTTGGATAGTCCTTTGATTTATTGGATTCTCAAAAGATGTCTATTTCGCATCTTCATATGTTACGATATTATCGCAGAATAGATTTAATTTAATTTATTTTTTTTCTTGCAAATTATTATTTATTTTGGTTTAAAAATAAATTCATGAGTAACGATGTGCATTAGAATGGTCATCTCAAATTTACGAATGGGACTTCCTGAAAAAAATGATTACCTCGAAAAAATACACTATACAACATTTTAGCTCATTCAGACTTTACTTACTGTTGTCGTAAAGACGCCAAAGTTTGAGTCTTCCGAAAACCATAGAATCACGGTTCATGCGTTCATGCGTTTATTTACAGCCGACAACGGGATCAATGGAATCATTCGGTACCTCGTCCCAAGCCTCGGCCACCCAAAACATAGCATCCCTAATGTTGATTCGCTTAACCATCTCATCGAACTCTCCTTGGCTCCTGGATGCCAAGCTTTTGCTTGTAGTTGGACTTTCATCATTTGATCATTTGAATAATATTTTGGTTCATGAGCTGTAACAAGGCAATGTTTTTTTTTCGAATTTCAAAACATTATTCCTCCCCCATGGGGCGCTAGTCAATTTGTGGCTAAGATACTGCATTGTACAAATAAGTCAGTGCAAACCATAGTTATTTTACGTTTACCGAGAGATTTCCTTTTAATTTTCTTGTGATTCGATTATCCGGAAAATTCGATCATCCGGAGTGAAAATAAAATCAACATTCCGTTTCATCTCTAGTCGAGAGTGAGCAGTCTGAGAAACTGATCATCCATTGCAGACCATTGGACAAAACGATTTCTTCAAAGATTTGGTGTTTTTGCGAAAGCCATCAAAGTCCAGCGCGGATACAACCAGGTTACAAAACTAGAGGGACGAGATCTAGCTTCATGAGGATGCATCGTATGCCTTTTCGAAATTTACAACAAATCAGCCTAGCCAGCAAGTAATCAACTACCCATCCCCTCTTGGATGATGCCTACACACGCTATTAATGATTTTTTCACACGCTACCAATGATACATCATTGATTTTTGATACAAGTTATCTCAAAAGCTTATTTCAATAAGTGCGATCGTTTGCCCCATAGGCTGCGAACTTGTGCCTCCACTATTGGACAAAAATCCGCTTTTGACAATTTGTATTATAATAAATATTGGACAAGCAAAACTCGAAGCATTTATAGATTGCGTTTCGAAGGTTATATATAGTTACTATTTAGTAAGCAAACTGAACCCTATTGGCTTTCCTTTTAAAAGTTATTAGACCACAACTGTTAGGTGCGCACCTGCGAGCATTAGCACATCGAAAAGTTATATTTTCATCGCATCGAATTTTTGCCTTGCGATTCAATTCTTTTCTGAAAGCGACACCACTCTATCACCACCACTCTACCACTCTATCGACCGCTATTTTGTCTGAACATGTTTATGTTTTGCTTGTCCAAGATTAATACCATCTTCACTGGCATCTTCACTGATTTTAAATCATTTGGATTTTTTTTTTTTCAGATAATCAGAAGTGAAGTTGGTTCATCAGCAAGCCGTGGAATAAAGGTGACGTATAATTTTCATCATAACGAATATTTCAGATTTTCTTTGTGATTTTTCTTTCTCTAAGACATTTCAGCGTTTTGAAAACCTTTTCCGGAAGAAATAGTGCAGTTACTGGACCCATTTGTTCAGCGAGTGAAATTCCCCGAAGAAGATATTCGATTTTTGCAAGTACTTTCGGTGTGTGAAGCTGTATTGAACCTTGGAACAGGATTTTTGAAGATTTCTTGCCACTGGAAAATATAAAGCAGCTACGTTTTTGTTTTGTTTTATTCTATTTATCTGTTTCTTTATTTATTTAATTATTTTTTTTTAATACATATATAATTATTTTAACTTCTGTGCGTGTTAGACGTTTTATGCTCTTTCTACTCTCAGTTTTGTTTCACAAATTTTTCTAAATGGAGGGGAACGAAACCTCCGATGTTGATATGACCATCGTAGATACTCCTCATGATTGTTTTTCTGAAGTTCGTCCTTCAAAGAAAAAGAAGAATCAATTACTGTCAAATTCGACACCCAACCCAACAAAAAATTCTACACATCCAACAAATGATCCTGTTTCACTCACCTCGGTTCAAAATCCAATTAATTCTCTTCAGCATTCAATCATCGAGAATGTTCCTTCCAAGAATCTTTCTCGAATTCGACAATACCAGAACGTTTCGGGATCATCGAAAACACGTTGGGTGGTATTCTTCCGTCCCAAAGGGAAACCTTTAAGGGTGACCCAAATTTGCAAAGACTTGAAGTCTAAGTACTCAAGTGTCTTGGAAATTACAAAAGTGAATAAAGACAAACTTCGTGTTGTGCTCTCGGATTGCAAAGACGCTAATGCGATTGTTAATAATTCTTTGTTCACTGATGAATATCGAGTGTATATTCCGGCACACATTGTTGAAATCGATGGTGTGGTTTCGGAAAAATCTCTCCAACTAAAAGATTTCGAAAACGCAGAGGGTATTTTTCATGATGTAAAACTTCCTCATATAAAAATTTTGGAAGTAAGATCCCTGAATTAATTTTTAATGCATGGTACGAAAAGAAATATTTCCCATCTGGTTCTTTCAGAATCTCCTCTGAGGGCACAGCTCTTCCAAATTATGTGCTCATTGATAAGCTTCGTCTTCCAGTTCGGTTATTTACTCCCAAAATTATGACATGCACTAATTGCAAACAGTTAGGTCACACTAAAACCTTCTGTTGCAATAAAATTAAATGTTCTAAATGTGGAGTCGACCATGATGAAAGCACTTGCAATAAGGATGCTGATAAATGCATTCTTTGTGGAGGTGTTCCTCACACAGTTAAGGAATGTCCAAAATACAAATCCCGTTCTATTAAACTTAAACAATCACTTAAGGATCGTTCTAAGCGAACCTTTGCTGATATTCTTAAGGCAGCTTCACCTCAGGTATCCGAGGTTTCAGAAAATCGTTTCTCTGTTTTATCAGAGGATGATGAATCGGATACTACTTTCGATCCAATAATCGCGAGAAGAGCTAGAAAGAGAAAAAATACTTCCTCCTCCAAGCCTGCTAAAAAAAGAGGGTTATCCTCTAATCAACCAGAAGCTTCTTCTCATTTTTCTGCTCCTTCCAACAATAACCCTCCTGGTTGGGGATCCTCTAACTATGACGTTCATTTCCCTGAATTGTCATGTCATTCCAGATTCGCTTCTCAATCGGCTCCTGAACCCCAATCATTTACAGGAGGTATTTCTTTTTCTTCGATTGTTGGATGGATCTTTGATATTTTCGGAATTTCAGATTCAATGAAATGTCTCATTTCTGCTTGGCTCCCTACTATCAGTCAGTTAGCTAAGCAAATGGTTTCCTCTCCTTCATTAATTTCGATGCCTAATTTATTGAATGAGTCAGAGAAATCTACTATTTTACAGTGGAATTGTAGAAGTCTTCTACCAAAACTTGACTCTTTCAAGCAAATGCTCCATTTTTTGAATTGTGATGTGTTTGCTTTATCTGAAACATGGCTTCGTTCGGACAATGTGTTAAACATCCATGATTTCAATATTATTCGTTTAGACCGTGATGATTCCTATGGAGGAGTTCTCATAGGTATTAAAAAATGCTATCCATTTTACAGGATTCCCTTGCCTTTAGTCACAGGAATTGAAATTCTTGCGTGTCAGGCACGTATCAAGGGTAGAGATTTGTGCATTGCTTCTATTTAAATTCCTCCAAGTACAATGCTTAATTATCGAAACCTTGTGAATATAATTGAGCTTCTACCGCAACCTCATCTTATTTTAGGAGATTTCAACTCACATGGAATTGGCTGGGGTGAGTCTTTTGACGATCGCAGAGCTAATTCTATTTATGATCTATGCGATGAATTCAACATGACAATTTTGAATACAGGTGATATAACAAGAATTGCTCCATCACCAGGCCGCGCAAGTCGCTTAGATCTATCCCTTTGTTCTTCCTCTTTATCATTAGATTGTTATTGGAAGGTTATCCAAGATCCACATGGAAGTGATCATTTGCCAATCACCGTTTCTATTTCGAACTATTCTGAATCGTCAGGAACTATGAATGTTCAGCATGATTTATCTAGAAACATTGATAGGAAGAGATATTCTTCAATTATTTCAGAATCAGTGGCATTAGTTCATGAGTTACCCCCGTTAGAAGAGTATAATTTTCTAGCTGGATTAATTCATGATAGTGCTATTGATGCTCAGACGAAACGTTTTCCTGGGAATTCGTTTCGCAGTCGTCCTCCTAATCTGTGGTGGGATCAAGATTGCACAGATCTTTATAAAGAAAAATCGAATGCGTTCAAGGATTGGCGTAAATCGGGTTCCTGCGAACGTTACGACAATTACATTTATCTGGAGCGTAAATTCAAAAGCTTCATAAAAGCCAGAAAAAGAGGTTGTTGGCGTAATTTTGTGAAGTGAGCGCTCAACTTCCGCGCTGAACAGACGCGTTTTTGCTATCTTTACGTGGAAGTCGAACAAAAGCTAATATTACCAGTATAGTCGTTTTTTTTTCATCATAAACGCTTCCTGCTCATCGCTGAGCCGTTCCGTGTAGCTGCACGGACAAACGACTTCGCGATGGGTCGCCGAGAAAACACATTCCGAATAGATTTTTCGAATGTACCGAAAAAACCGGACAATGTTAAAGTGCACCAATTCTGTGCTACCGTTCTGTGTCTAAAACAAGATGAAGTGCTGAGAATACAGAACAGCAGAGCTCTCGGTGTAACATTCGTCAAAGTCACTGACCTCGCATTAGCGCAACGAATCTGCGAAGAACACAACAATAAACACGAGATCACGGTAGACGGGGAAAGTTATCCGCTGAAAATTACGCTAGAGGAGGGCGCAGTGGAAGTGAAGCTCTACGATTTGTCCGAAGACGTGTCTGACAAAAAAATCGCCGAGATACTCGCAAGGTACGGTGACGTCATCTCCATTCGGAGCAGCTCAACGGAACTGATGTTCTCTTCCCCGGTACACCGACCGGCATCAGAGTAGTTAAAATGATTGTAAAACACAACATAGAGTCCTGGGTCACTATCGACGGAGAGATGACACAGGTATCGTACTTCGGTCAACGACAAACTTGCCGACACTGCCGTGAATACATCCACATTGGGGTTACTTGTGTGCAGAATAAAAAGCTGCTCATACAAAAGTCGTATGCCGAGGCCGCTAAGCAGACTAGTGTCCCATCTATACCGCTGAAAAAAGCGAACCAAGCAAATAAAAATCCGAACTATCCCGCATTAAGTACGAAACAAATAACTAAAAACACGATAAAACCGGCAAGCATGCCGCCGCCAAACAAAAATTCTCAGCATAAGCTGTTACCATCACCGATCCGTAACGAACAAAATTTTCCTGCATTACCCTCTACCTCGGGTTCGACTCAACCATCGGGCAGTGGGTCGTTGACCGATACCACAGGTCAGCAACCTCCTGTTAACAGTGGAGTGGTACGCAAAACTGTTAGCGGCAAGTCCGATGGGAACGACACCGATACATCAGTTGGCTCAACTCGCTCTACAAGAAATCTCCGCGTTCGCTTACCAGGCAAGAAGCACCTCTTAGAGGACGAAGACGACAAGCGGGAAGAGAGTTATCTACCATCATAATGACTGACCGCTTCAGCTACAATATTGCGTCCGTCAACATCAACACGATAACGAACGCAACAAAGATAGACGCACTTCGGACCTTTGTCCGAGCGCTAGACCTAGACATCGTGTTCTTGCAGGAAGTAGAAAATGAACAGCTATCTCTTTCTAACTTCAACATCGTTTGCAACGTAGATCACACAAGACGGGGAACGGCAATAGCGCTAAAGGAACATATACAATTCTCGCATGTCGAAAAGAGTTTGGATGGCCGTCTCATTGCATTGAGAATACAGAACATAACTCTCTGCAACGTTTATGCGCCATCGGGTACAGCTTTTCGTGCGGATAGAGAGAGATTTTTCAATGGAACACTCGCTTACTATCTCCGATACAACACACAACACGTCATTCTCGCTGGCGATTTTAACTGTGTACTTCGTCCGTGCGACTCTACGAGTTCCAACTCAAGCCCAGCACTACAAGCAACCGTTCAACAGTTGCAACTTCAAGACGTGTGGGTTAAGCTGTACCCTGCGATGCCTTCACCCACATACGTTATACACAATGCGGCATCCCGGCTCGATCGTATGTACGTAAGCGCAGGGCTATGCGCACAACTTCGAAGCGCAGCAACACACGTTTGTTCCTTTACGGACCACAAAGCGCTAATAGCACGCATCTGCCTTCCCCATCTCGGCACCGAACATGGTCGAGGATACTGGTCACTTCATCCGCATCTTCTAACTGCCGAAAATGTAGAAGATTTTCGAATTCGGTGGCAGTTTTGGACACGTCAACGGAGGAATTTCCCAAGCTGGTTGACGTGGTGGATGTCATACGCGAAACCTAAAATCAAAAAGTTTTATCATTGGAAGTCAAGGGAAATTTTTAATATTTTCAACGCTGAGAACAAACGACTACACGCGCAACTACGAATTGCCTATGATGGTTACTACCAGAATCCCGCTATGCTAGTAACAATCAACCGTGTAAAAGCACAAATGCTTTCACTACAGCGGAAGTTTACGAAAAAAATTTTACGCATCAACGAGACGTTTGTAGCGGGGGAGAGTTTGTCTACCTTCCAACTAGGAGATAGAAGACGAAAAAACACAGCTGTAACGGAATTGCAGAACGAGCGAGGAGAACAAATTCAAGGTACTATCGAAATTGAGCAGCACATGTTTCAATATTTCGTGAACCTGTATGCGGCAGAAGAGACGAGTCAGGCAACAGAAGAGAATTTCCGAAGCGAGAGGGCGATACCCGAGAATGACGAAGCTAATGCTGCACTGATGGAGGAGATCACCATCAATGAAATCGAGCATGCCATCCGAACGTCGCAGAAACGAAAATCGCCGGGCAGCGATGGGATACCGGTTGAGTTCTACCAGCGTACGTACGACGTGATCTACCGTGAACTCTTCTTCATAATCAACGAAGCTGTGAGAGATGAGTTACCCGCAGGTTTCACTGACGGCACAATCGTTCTAATAAAAAAGAAAGGTGGCGATGTAACGGCGAGATCGTACCGTCCGATTAGCCTGCTCAACGTTGACTATAAAATTTTGAGCAGAGTACTGAAAATCCGTCTAGAAGCAATACTTCGGACTCATCATGCTCCGAGTGACGTGCAGAAGTGCGCTAGCAATGATCGGTCTATTTATCAAGCTACAGTATCGTTAAAAGACCGCATCGCTCAACTGTATGCAAGGAGACTGAAAGGGAAGATGATATCTTTCGACATGGAGCACGCGTTCGATCGGGTCTCGCATGAGTTCCTGTATCGGACCCTACTCGCTCTGGGAATAAACCAGAGCTTCATTGGCTGGCTTACGAGAGTAAAGAACACTTCTACATCCAAGCTGCTAATGAATGGACACTTGTCACAGCCAATTCACATAGAACGATCCGTACGCCAGGGAGATCCGTTGTCGATGATTCTCTTTGTGGTATACCTGAATCCACTTCTCACACGCCTGGAGCGTATATGTAATAGTGATCTGTGTGTTGCATACGCTGATGACGTTACGGTGATCGCTACCTCAATACCAGCAATCGATCGGATTTTCAGGCTGTTCGACGATTTTGAGCGTGTGGCTGGGGCTAAGTTAAATCGACAAAAAACGGTGGCTATCGACGTCGGCTGTATCAATGATGAGCCGCTGTCGATACCAGGGTTGCAGACTGCAGAGAATGTTAAGGTGTTGGGCGTTATATTCGCTAATTCTTTACATCTTATGGCAAAGCTGAACTGGGACAGACTATTATCTAGAATCGCCCAAATTATATGGATGCAAAACTTACGATCTTTGAATATGCAGCAGAAAGTGATAGTGCTGAATACATTCGTCACAGCAAAGGTGTGGTACATTGCGTCAATATTACCACCACAAAATGTTCACACTGCAAAGTTGACTACGATGATGGGGCGCTTTCTATTTCGTGGTTTACCAGCACGAGTACCAATGCAGCAGCTAGCACGCAGGAGAGAGAACGGCGACCTAAATCTGCAACTACCAGCGATGAAAAGTAAAGCGCTACTTGTTAATCGGCATTTGAAAGAAATTGATTCCATTCCCTTCTACCAATCATTCATACTCCAAACTATCCCTCCTCCTCCCTGTTTTCCATGCCTTAAAATCCTGTGTCAGGAATATTCCTTGCTGCCGCAGCATATACAACGGAATCCAACCAGTGATCGAATACACAGTTTTTATCTGAATCGGTCTGATTTGCCAAGAGTGGAACGAAACCAACCGGGCCTAAACTGGAAACAAATTTGGAAAAACGCTTCAACAAAAAGATTGTCGTCGAGTCAGCGGAGCGACCTCTACCTATTGATCAACGAAAAGACGGAGCATCGGAGACTATGGAACATCATTGGAAGAGCTAACGACCAAAATTGTCAGCACTGCAGGACAACAATTGAAACTTTAAAACATAAATTTTCCGAGTGCCCTAGAGTAACTGCCGCGTGGGGATACACGCAACAAAAATTGACAACGACACTCGGCGGTTGGCAGCGTCTCAGTTTTGACCAACTAATACGACCAGTTCTGGGCAACATAGCAGCAGCAACAAAAAGTGAAATCTTGCGACTTTTCTTTAAGTATACAAATTACATTAACAATAACAATGCAATTGATTTGGATGAACTAGAATTCATATTGAATTTGAATGAGTAATGAAATTTTAACTTTGTAAATACTTATTATAAATAAACGATATTTGGAAAAAAAAATGGGCTTTCCCGAGAGTCTTCTTTGAGCATTCTTTGGAGAGCTGCCAGACAAATGAGAAATTCTTCTCATTCAAATGAACAGATTGAATATTCTGAAAGGTGGATTTTTGACTTTGCCAAGAAGATATGCCCAGATTCAGCCCCCGCTCCACCTCCCTTCCTGGAGACATCTGATGATATTGCTCCTCCATTCAGTATGGCTGAATTTTAGCTTGCACTTCTGTCATGTAACAATTCGGCTCCGGGGTCAGATAGGATCAAATTCAACTTATTGAAAAACCTTCCTAATAATGGGATGAAACGTTTGTTAAAATTATTCAATGTTTTTCTTGAGCAGAACGTTGTTCCACATGAGTGGCGACAGATCAAAGTTATAGCTATTCTGAAACCTGGTAAACCTGCGTCTGATTATAATTCTTATAGACCAATTGCAATGCTTTCTTGCATTCGCAAATTATTAGAGAAAATGATTCTAAGTCGCTTAGACAGATGGATAGAATCCAACAACCTTCTCTCACCTTCGCAGTTCGGGTTTCGTAGAGGCAAAGGAACTAATGATTGTCTTGCTCTGCTTTCATCAGAGGTTGACATCGCCTTGAGTAAAAAGCAACAAATGGCATCAGTGTTCCTAGACATCAAGGGTGCCTTTGATTCAGTTTCCATTGAGTTTCTTTTTGAAAAACTTCATCTAAATGGGTTTTCTCCAAAATTAAATAGTTTTCTGTTTAACCTTATGCGTGAAAAACATATGAGTTTTTCCCATGGTTCTTCGTCAGTTTTACGAATTAGCTACATGGGTCTCCCTCAAGGCTCATGTCTTAGTCCAATCCTTTACAACTTTTATGTAAATGACATTGATGTTTGTTTATCAGGTAATTGTACTTTGAGACAATATGCAGATGATTGCGTAGTGTCGGTAATGGGCAAAGACAGTATTGATCTGTATAATCCCTTGCAGATTTCTCTTGATAATTTGGTTGATTGGGCTTGTAAATTGGGTTTTGAGTTTTCTACTGAAAAGTCAGAGATGGTTGTGTTTTCAAGAAAACACCATCCTGCTCAACTGCAACTTAAACTTTTGGGTAGAAAAATTAGGCTCTCTTTGTCATTCAAGTATTTAGGAGTTGTGTTTGACTCCAGAGGCACATGGGGTAAACACATAGGCTACTTGAAACAAAAATGTCAGAAACGAATAAATTTTCTTCGATCCATAACAAGGACTTGGTGGGGGGCCCATCCTGACGACTTAATTAGGTTGTATAAAACAACCGTTCTATCTGTTATGGAGTATGGAAGTTTTTGCAACGCATACAATGAGCCTAGAAATTTTAGCTGGCATCCTTCCTCTTTCTGTGCGCTTTTTCGAGTTATCATTCCGTTTTTTGATTCGTTGTGAAACACTCAATCCGATAGTGATAGCAAACTTTGAAAAAATGCTAACCTTAGGTACTCAATCTAAGCGAATGTTACTATATCATGAATTTCTGACCCTGGAAAGCCCATCGGATTCATCTGGTTTCCAATCCATTCCTTCAATTTTGTTCAATCCTTCTATTAATTTCGACTTGACAATGAAAGTTTATGTTAGTGGTATTTCAGGTGATCTCCGCCAAATAGTTATGCCTGCAATATTCTTGTCAAGATACAAACATATTGACTCAACCAAAACTTTTTTTACTGATAGATCCAGTCTTCATGGTTCCACAGGCTTTGGGGTATTTAATATTGACTTCTCCACATTCCGTAAGCTTAGTTTACCTTGTTCGGTGTTTGTTGCGGAATTGGCTGCGATATACACTGCTTTACAACATATTCAGTCCTTGTCACCCGAACATTTTTACATCTTTTCTGATAGTCTCAGCTCTTTAGAGGCACTTCGTTCGGTAAGGTCTAGATATTCTTCGTATTTCTTGTCTGGAATCCAACAGCGTTTAAGTGTTTTGATGAGTAGATCATTTAATATCACTCTTGTATGGATTCCCTCTCATTGTTCGATACCAGGAAATGAAAAAGCAGATTTTCTAGCTAAAAAGGGCGCAATGGAAGGAGTCTTATTTCATAGGCCCATTACTTTTGATGAATATCTCAATATTCCTCGTGAACGTGCACTTGAATCTTGGCAGACAAGTTGGAATGGAAGTGATAAAGGTCGGTGGCTGTATTCTATCATTCCTAAAGTTTCCCTCAAATCATGGTTCAAAGGATATAATTATTCTCGTGATTTCATACGGGTAGTGTGCAGACTAATGTCTAATCATTATTCCTCGAATGCACATCTTTTCCGAATTAATATTAGTGATAGTAACTTATGTGTTTGCGGTATAGGTTATCACGATATTGATCACATTGTGTGGTATTGCTCTGATTTTCAAAATAACAGGTTATCTTTAATAGAAAATTTCCGCGAAAAGGGAATGACACCCTATGTTTCGATCCGCGACGTTCTGGCTACACGCAATCTCGATGCTATTTCGTTGATATATTATTTCCTCAAGTCCATACACTTTCAAGTATGAGTATGTGTGTATTTTTTATTATCGTTTACATCTCCAACTTTTTTTTTTTTGTTATTAATAATTCTATTATTTACCAATAATCTATTGTTTTAATGTTTTCATTTTTCTCCAACTATTTCCCTCAGAACATAAACACATACAGATTCACGCATTCGCACGCAATCTTCAAGGAGGTGGTTATCTCTATCAAAAAATCCTTAAGAAGAAGCCTCAAATATTATTTTATTATGTATTGTTATATAATTATTTATATTGTATCATTTCTTGAAAAAACTATAGGGTTTTTATGCCTTTTTGAGAAAGAACATTTGCATAGTTCTACTCACAAGGGCTTTTCCCTATTCACAAACACGGCTCATTGATGCTTAACGTTGCTGAGCCAATTGAAAATAAATGATTTAAAAAAAAATAATCAGAAGTGCTAAAATCATGCTCGCCAGAGAACTATTTTTTTTCTGAATGTCATCAGCTTGCAACTTTCTCATTTTTGATTTTATTTTTTTCATTTAATTATTTTAGTATTCTTAAAATACTATCATCAAATAAGAAAATAATGTATACTAAAATATACTTTGTGCAGAGTTCAACAAAAATCAGAAATTAGTGCCTCTACTCTAGAAAATGGGATAATCCCAACACAATCGGGTTAATGTGTAAATGACATCAGTGATGACTTGAACAAAATAATGCTAGAATAAACAAAAAGAAGAACCAAATCGCGTCTCTGATTTGAATATTTTGTTATCTTGGCGAATGATACAATTATCGATCTGTTTTTGTCAAGCCTTTTCCCTAAAAAGCTAATCTCACCAGCCGGTATGGTCCAGTATGATAAGATATCAACCACAGCTCGTGGCGAAATGAAATCGCTAATCGTCAGTCAAATATTCGCCACCACAATGAACCCACGCTGGGTGAATGTTGTGCTAATAGCCTCCATATTAACAACGTCAGAATGTGCAAAAATTCTTGGTGTTCTTCCAATCGCAAAATCTCACGGCAGAATTGGCACCGCACTAATGAGAACGTTAGCGGAAGCCGGACATGAGCTGACCGTCATTACTACCGAACCTATGAAGAATCCACCAGCGAACTATCGTGAAATTCTGCTAACCAAAATAGACGGAGATAACGAGGCGAAGGATTTAAACATGCTTGAATTACAAGGCTCCGGTGTGATGTCGAGCGCTTTCATACTGATAATCATGTACAGCCAGTTTGCCAAAACATTATTTGAGAACGTACTGCAACATCCGGAAGTTTTGAAATTTCTGGAAACAGAGCAACACTTTGACCTGGTCATAACAGAATCCTTCTTGACGGAATCACTCTATGGATTCGCTCAACACTTCGACGCTCCACTAATCACCTTCTCAACGTTTGGCAGCTCGATGTGGACTAATGAGCTAGTAGGGACACCAGCTCCACTATCGCATGTCTCACACTTCTTGCTGAGTTCGACCGATCACATGACCTTCTGGGAACGGCTCCAAAACTGTGCGATGCATTTATACGATCGAGTTTATTACCATTTTCTGTATTTACCAAAACAAAAACTGTTCTACGACAAAGCGTTTCCGATGGCGAAACTGACTTTTGAACAGCAAATGCAGAACGTTTCGTTGGTATTCTTGAATCAACATTTCAGTTTGAACTTTCCGAGGCCGTACCCCCCGAATATGGTGGAAGTTGGGGGGATTCAGCTGGAAGAGACGAAGCCTCTGCCCGAGGTAAGTGTTGCCGTTTAATTATACAAATTACACCATTCCAATACTGCTTCTGTTTCAGGACCTACAAAAATTCCTAGACGAAGCTCCGGATGGAGTTATCTATTTCTGCATGGGATCCAACATTAAATCTGTCCACTTCCCAAAGGAAAAACGTGATGCCTTCATCAAAACCTTCGCGAAGCTGAAAGAGCGAGTCTTGTGGAAGTTTGAGGATGAAACCATTCCGAATCTTCCGCCGAATTTGAAAATAAAATCTTGGATGCCACAAAAAGATATTTTAGCTCATCCGAAAGTGAAGCTTTTCATCACCCACGGTGGGCTTCTCGGTACCACAGAAGCACTCTTCTTCGGCAAACCGATGGTTGGAATACCGATTTATGGGGATCAGATGATGAACATTCGCCGAGCGGTACGTACAGGATATGGGGTTCTGCTGGAATATCACGACATTACCGAGACGACGGTTCATCGTGCCATCAACACGGTGCTGAGCGATCCTTCGTATGCCAAGAATGCTCAGATGATTTCCCAGCGCTTCCGTGATAAGCCGATGACCCCAAAGCAAACCGCCGTCTATTGGACGGAATATGTGATTCGCCACAAAGGGGCCCCACAGCTGGCGTCGCCAGCGATGCAACTCTCGTTCTTTCAGTACCATCTGCTAGATGTATATGCGGTGGTGTTCTTGATGATGATAATTATAGGAGCAATTACTGGATATTTTGTTAGAAAGATTTATCGAAAAATGTTCAATCCAATCAAACAGGCCAAACGCAAAGAGAAGCGAATGTAATTGAATGTAGCACAGCATGTGATTTTCAGAAGCCCAATTTTGTCACTTTTCAGTGAGAATTACCTGTAAAAGACAACCTGATATGCTGTATAAGATGCGCCGTTTTCACACGTGAGAATAAATTCCATTTCATGAAACGTTCTAAGATCTACGCAGCAATTCAATAAACCATAGCAATGCTGTGGGCATTAGACCTGAGTGAACACTTTTAGGTTAGAATAGGTTGTCCAACCTAATGGCCACAGTATCCTTGAAAAAGTTTGAAAACGCGATTAACAAACAAACGAAAAACACGTGCAAATTATTTTGTTGATTTTAAATTTAAAATATGGTTTATTTTTATCAGTTTAATTTAGTTCGTTTTTGGAAGTTTCAAAATAATAAATATTTCGGAGAATTGGAATGTTATATCAACGTTCTTCCTGTTTTATATTTAATCCTGTAATATTTATGTCCTTCTGATTTGTCTCGGTGCCAGTCCCGGTTAAAAAGTAAAGGAAATGGTTGTCTAGTCGCATAGTTGTGTAAAACTTTTAGCAGAATTAAATTAAAATATGCGATATTTTAATCAACTATTGTTGATTGTTTCAAGTTTCAAATGCAAGAAAGAGTGTTTGACAAGAGCGATCGTTGATCTTTCATTCAGGGTATGAAATCAGAAAACGTCACAAATACTTTTGAAAAATAGTTTCCACCATTTTTTTTAGCCAACCGAACCCGAAGTACTCCAACTATACATACTATACATAACGATTCTACAATCAGTTTATGGTTTAAATTAGCAAAAACTGAAAGAGCTTCCATTTCTCCATACATTTGTTCTGTGCATTTTTGTGCTTACCTGTGGATAAAATAATGTGAAAAGAGGAAATATTGCAATTTATGATTTTTCCGTTCTTGGGTATAAATAATTCATTCGCGATTTCAAATCATAGTCTTGCACCAGCTAGCGAGCAGACCACATTCTGATATCACACACAACGGCTTTTCTAGATACAAGGAAAGAATAGAACAAAAGAAGCAAAACGGTACATTGCATCGCAACGAGAGAAACGAAACATTACATCGCAAGCTCCACTCTCCTCTGTGGAGCAGTCAGTATGTAGTCAGTTTGGTTTGAGTTTTCCAAATTGTACTGTATCAAGGCTTTATTTCTGTTGGTGATTATCTAAAAAAAACCACCTCCCTCCCCAAATTCAACATCGAACACAGATAATTTCCGTTGACAGAAATTGTAATAATAACGAAAAATCACAGCAATCCAATATCAGCGGAAAATTGGTTGCCATGGCCACGACAACATTTCTTCGGTCTTCGGTGGACAGTGTTTGCCGATTGATCGTTTCACTGAATAATACGCTTTCGTTTGTTCAAATATGATCTTACAGAAATCATTTCCACCACTAACATTCTGTTGCTTTTACGTGCTACCAATCATGGCACAAAAGAGAACGAGACAACTCTGCTTCGGGTCGCACTTCATGATACACGAGCAACGATCCAAAACCGTCATGAACGAGTTCGGTGTAGAAATTTTATATTCTTCTCTGCCTCTAACTCATTACATGTCGAGCCTCTCCATGCATCATGAAGCAGCAGGACCATACGGACTACGCAAAGCGAATGATTCATATTCAATTAATGCAGCAGATCCTAAACCATAAGTCTCAAAGAGTGCAAACTATGTGAATATTTAGCTAGGCTCAGGGAAGGGTAGACAGATTATATTTTTCGTTTTAACGCTGTCATTCCTTGTAACATATATATTCATATAGGCCGCAAAGTTTAACTAGCAACACCGCTCCAGTGAGAAACAAAAACACTCTCGTTTTAGCTCTTCTTCCATTCGCCGCTCTCCGTAAATGGTGACCGAATGATGACGTAATTTTCCATGTATCATTTATTGCTTTGCACTTGTCTGTGCAGCGGTCATCGCTATAGCTAGAACGGGACGATATATGCGGCTCAAACTTGTATGCAGGCATCGAGAGTGGTGTGCGATATTTGGTACAGCTGGGATATGCAATCAACAGGCTTTGTTCCCTCGCTTCGTACACTCATTTGGTGCAACAAAAGTGAGTACTGTCATTCGCTCAAGTATTTGAATCATCCATTCATGTTAGGTCCAAACACTGTCGGTGGATGAACCACGTCGATTTTTATTTATTTATTTTTTTATCCCTTTTATTTATTTAAGGCTCATTAGCATTTTAGCTGTAACAGAGCCGAATTTTAATCGTGTACATGTCACATGGTTATCATATCTATAATTAGCACATTACACAGTTGCCATTCGCCAGTATTCCTTCTATACCATTACATATGGTACATTCACACAGTAGCCATTTAGGCGTAAGGGTATTCTTTCTGTTCTTCCATTATCCAGTTGGACCACCGGACAGCGGAGACAGTTGTTTGATCATTGTTGAGTTATTTATAGAACAGTAGCCCGATGTGTCTGGCAGAGCAGAGCAGTTGTATGGATGAATCGATCTTATTTAGACCGTGGATCGATCTCCATCGCTGATGATTGTTGCGTGGACGTAGCTATTCTGTAACAACACAAAGATGGTCAATGAGGGCCCTGAGTTTTTGAACTCACGATCGATCGCTTACTAAGCGAACGCGCAACCAATGTGGCTACGAAGACCCCCTCGTCGATTTTTATGTTGTCTGTGGGAGAGTGCTCCTGTATTGTAGCATCACATGCACACATTGTTCTCGATTCTGCGCGTGGCTAAAGGTAAATGGAAGTGGTTAAGAAATTTGAAATAATGCTGGAATAAAATATAGTCGCCTGTGACTGAATGTGTGTGTGTGTGTGTGTGTGAACTATTTAAAAGACCACCGTGATAACCGTTCGCGATAAACACTCAGTGCAATGCGTACATTAACAAAAGAAATCAAATTGTAACATATGGTCAGCTTATGTATCGCACGCGCGCGTGCGATAGAATCAATCGTCAATCAACCATCTTCAACTGCTTCTACATAGACACGCAAACCACTGGCCCCTTTCAATATATTTTAATTCTATTCTCACTCTACCCATCGACCAGACAACAATCTTGCGAAATGTTGAACGGAAAATGTCACACACCACGGTGTGATTTTGTTCGAAACTGCACATTCAAGGTGAAACGTTGATGAAATGATACGCCGCGTTAGTTTTGATGCCGTCTGGTGGAGAGTGATTGTGTATTTCCCCATTACAGGCACATATTGTTGATTTTGAGCGTTACCATATATAGATTGAAGCGGTTACCACAGTGCTGCGTTTTATTTACTAGTAATGTTTACTAGAATGGTGATGGTGAAGTAAAAATATTCAACACATTTCATAAAAAAAATACACTGGAAAAAAAATATTTCTCAATGTAAAATTCTTTTTTTTTCACAAACATATTTTTATTTGGAAAAAAAGAAAAAAAATGAAAATCCCATTCGATCTCCAACAAATAATCCATACATTTTCACCCAATTTACATTGCCATTCTGTTATAGAAATTAGAGCTAGAAGTGGTGTGAGGTTGGAATTACATAAACATCTGGTTGTGTTCAGCATGATAGTCTCTGCCACAGTGCAGAGAAAAGTCCTAAAATCGTTGAGAAAATCTTCTCATTTTCAACAATGCGTGACTTGTTTACACTCGCCAAGGTTAATAGCACACGGTACGCTTCGGGGGCAATGTGTACTATGAGAGGTTTTCATTCATAACGATTTCGATCAGTTATTCCTGCTGTACGCATGATTTTCCAATTCTGAAAAATGTGCGGTGTATCTTATGAAATGTGTATGAGTAATTTCTAAGTCCGGGTTTATTTCAACTAATTTTAATTCCGATATAATAATTTTATTTCTGATATCACAACGCAGATGAGACACTTTCGATGATGTTGTACGCTATCTAACTTGAAGCAGAGTAAGAGAGTGTGCTGGATATCTCATCGCTTTATATAGGGCAGATTTTCTGGATTTGCTTCTATATCCTATCCTTCGAGACAATACGATAGGGATTAGATGGGAATGACCTACGCTAATCCTCTTGTTTTAAATGGATTGGGTTTTGGGTACATACAATGCTTATAATTGTTGTATGGAATGATACTGATGTGGCGTGTGCCGCAATATATAGATACAATGCATAATACCGTGACGTGTGCCGCAACAAAATGCTTAATATAATGCGATCAATAACTCGATTTTTTTTTAAATTTTGCGACTTGGTCCCCTATGACTTAAAATACCGACCATTTCAGAAGTATACCGAAGAGCCCCAACAAACGAATTTTATCCTTTACTAGCTGACCCGGCAAACTTCGTTCCGTCTAAAATTTATTTTTCGTTATCACATCCACGTTTTCTCAATAAGCGCACGTTCATGGGTCCAATCGCAGAACTATTCATTGATATTCTAATCTACCCTTTAAAATTATTTTTTACTATAAAATTTGCGTACTTCTACCAAAATTCGACATTGTAATATCAGATTATTTTAAGACGCAATTCTCGTGTAAGATTTTTAATTCAATTGCAAATAACATGTTTCTCCGTTACATGGAATAAATGTTTGATACAGAAAATATGATATAATGAAGACAGTCCTGAATCGGACAACTCCTTTCTCGAGTTTTACTCTGTTTCTTTTGTGTGGGAGCCCCCCTTTAGAGAGGGGGAAGGAGTGTTGAACCACCTTAGAAATATGTTTTGCCTAAAACCTCCACATGCCAAATTTGCTTCCGTTTGCTTGATCAGTTCTTGAATTATGCAGAAATGTATACTTCATCTGTATAGCAGTCCCCCCCCCCTCAGAAAGAAGGGAGGAGTGTCTTTTTACCATAGAAACGTTCGTGTCCCCTAAAACCTTCGCATGCCAAATTTGGCTCCATTTGCTTGGTTAGTTTTCGAGTTATGCTGAAATTTGTCTTTTTTTTTGCATGGAAGCTCCCCCTTAGAGAGGAGAGAGGAGTGTCAAACCATCATGAAAACTGTTATTGCACCCTAAAACCTCCACATGCCAAATTTGGTTTCATTTGCTTGATTAATTCTCGAGCAACGCAGAAATTTGTGTTTCTTTTGTATGGTGGAGTGTCTAATCATCGTAAAAACATTTATTGCACCCTAAAATCTTCACATGCCAAATTTCGTTTAATTTGCTTTATTAATTCTCGAGTAATGTAGAAATTTGTGGTCCATTTGTATGGCAGCCTCCCCTTATAGAGGAGGGAGGAATCTCGTGGATCTATCATAAGAACCATCCCGTCCCCAAAAACCCCTACATTTCAATTTTCATGTCGATCGGTTCTGTGGTTTCCGAGTCCATAAGAATCAGACAAACAGACAGAAATCCATTTATATATATACATAGATTAAGGCAGTATTCAAGCCTAGCAAGTTGAAAAAAATCTTTTTTTTTTCAAATTTCTGACATGCTACTATGGTATAAAGATAATATAGTCCATTTCATCTCAAAAGAGCAGAATCCACCATATTACCCCTAATTCCGTTAAAAAGAGAAGTTTCTGAGAATAAATAAATTAGATCGGAAATTATTCTATTGGTTATATAGGTTATCTATCTAATAAAGTAAAAATGGAAGGCCAAATGTGTTGGTATGCGAAAACCCCGAGGAAGGAATGTTCGTGTAGATCAATATAGCGGAGAAAAAAAATCGGAAAATATTCGGATAACTCTGGAGGATAGTTAGAAAATTCGGTGAATGAAGATTCTTGAGCGAAAATTGCTTGAAAAAAACCTTATATTATAATGACGAGCATCGGTAGAAGTAATAGGAAAATTCGAAAAAAGGCCAAGTCAATCAATGGCGAGTTCTGTGATTGAATCCACGATCGTTCGCTTAGTTAGAAAACATGAATGTTCGAAAGAATTCAAATAAAAAAAAATAATTTTTGGCGAGACAAAGTTCGCCGGGTCAACTAGTATAAAACAAATGTTTGAGAAGTACATCTGAGGGAACTAATAATTGAGGAAATATATCATGAAAACATTTTTTGAAACTAATTTTAAAAACTCACAGTTTTGAATAATTTAATTTTTTTTTAACTTTTATTGAGGGTGCCAAAATAAAAACATGCCACACTTTTATAGGATAGTTTTAACGATAGTATTTTTATATATATTGAATCATGATACTCAACATCGATGTTACATTTTATTTTGAATTTACAAACATTTGCAAAACTTTACTATTTTCATTACGATGCAACCCAATCAGAATTAAATATTACCTTGTGTATTTTAGTTTTCAAGAAGTTCTTTTTTTTTAAATAAACCTGGATCGAAGTTGTATCGTGTTGAAGTATTTACGATGAAGCTGAAATTTTGAAGTGTCCTTGATCCCGAATAGTAAATGACAAGTAGATAATTTGCGGATTGATCATTTTTAAATATCAACTATTATCGGCGTCATGAATGATAAATGAATAGTTCTCGAAAAAATCACAAATTGCAGTGAAACGTTATAGGTATAAAGGCATTGTTCATTCAAGTAACTTTAAATCTAAAAAAACAAAATTAGACTATTTTCGGAAAGGATCAGAGCATTTTTTTTCTATATATGCTAAATAAATTCTAACCCAAAAACTATCCTTAAAAAAATTTGGTCTAAGAAGGAATTGCAGAAATTTTTTAAAATACATTAAAAAGTATATAAGAAGAATATAATTCACAAAAATACAATACCAACAAGTCATCCATACGTCGGAAGATGGGCACATCTACTTCTTTTTCTAGCAGCGACTTTTTAATTTCTATTTCAAAAATTACTGCAGGGTGAACTCGATTATATACAGTATCACTATATGTAATCGAACTGTTTTTTTTTTGTAAATTGTTTTATATACATATACTTTAAGTTTTTTTTAATATGAAAAGGAATTTAATCGTTGATTAATACCTCAGAAAACACCTTTCTAACTTAAAAAAAACATGTATCCGGAATATTTTAGGAGGTGATAGAAGATCATATTTGTTGAATAAAATACTCCGACGCACATGGTCGGGTTTCAACAATGACAGAGTTTCTGTTGCTCTGTTTGTCCCACTTCAGAAAGCACGCTACGTAAGACGATTCCGTTGCTTCCATCTGATAGATTAGAAAATCTAATACACAACTGTATGTGAAATATCTAAGTTAGTGGATTCAAAAGTGGATAGCATTATGGAAGTAAAAAACTTAAAAGTTAGAGGTTTTAAGGTTTATTAGTTTTGTCTCAAACATTCATAGTAAATTTGATTGTTTCTATAAATCAAACTGAACATCTCTAACGCTACAATGTGTGTAATAAAAAATGTTCTGAAAATAAAAATGATGAAAAATATCTTTCAAAAAAAGACAAATAAATTGCAATTGACATTATTTATCTGTGGGTTTAATTTCATTTGAATGTTTTTATACTTCGTCTGAAACTCCCAAATATCGATCTACAACCCTTTCAATAACAACATCCAATATATTAAGCTAGCCCCAAAAAGCATCAAAAAACCCTGAGCGAACTGTAATATTATATATTCATCTCTGGCCACACCAGCCCTACAATTAAATGTCTACTTAACTCACGGAAACAACCCCCTGGGGAGGTCATTCCTCATAAACCCGATCCATTCCGGCCACTCCAAACAAAATCATTAAATCTGCTACATTGAACATAAATCGGATCGCAGCTGCTTTTCGCCGCCGCACCACAACAACCCACCAAACCCCCCCACCCACATCATCACCAACTTTCGTGGTCAACGGTTCTCGAGGGCGAGGGTGGCAGGGAAAAAAACTGGGTTTATCTACCGCGCTGTGCAATAAAATGGCACGTGAAAAAACGACAAACCATTTCATCATTTCGGCCACAGCTCCCTTTATGGCCTCCGTTCGTCTCCGCGGCAAGGAAAAAGAGAAAAGGGGTCGCCAAAATTATAACTCCCAGCACAGTGAAGTATTTATTATAACAACAATCATAAAAATTAGTCGCGATGAAAGATCGCGACTCCGTCGCAAGACTGAGAAGCCTGAACTGTGAACTTCCTTTCGACGCTCATTCCCTCATTCCGCTCTGCGTCCCGCCCAACCGACTAATTTATTTCCCGGTAATGGTTTCGGTAACGTAATTAATGGCCAACAATTAGCGGTAAAAAATTAACCCCTTTTCGGCACACCGCGGCAAGCCACGGTGATTTGGGGGTGCTGTAAATCTAGATCCAAGATCGGAGATTATCAACGCCATGACGACGATAATCTGAGCGGATATTTTCCACCTATTTATTATGTATATTTTTTACAGTCGCTTGCCATCCGCTCGCGACCCAAACGATCTGAAGGAGGGTTGTTAATATTTTATACGAATTGCTAGTTTTAGTGGACAATATTTCTTAGTTGAAATCGAGTGCAAGTAATATATTTCTTTCATCGTAGAGAGGGGGATGGAATTTTAATATCACTTACGATGGACTGAACCCAAAGCACAGTTTAAGAGTGACTCACCTGAAAAGAGAAAATCATACGAAAAAATTATTAAAACACAGAAATCAATCATTGACGGATTTTATGCACCATCTCAGAGAGCAGTGGAACGTCGTGTTTTTTTTTCCGAAGATTAACCCCTTGTATTTACAACCCCAATGTATTTACATTGACCATTTGAGCAATTTGAAATCTTCGGAAAAAAAATTAGACTACTTTTAGAAACAAGTGAAATAAACACTGACGATCATAAGATATCTAATCTGTATCAATCCAATCGATTGATATTTCTGAAGGTTTTATGAATAAGGATTTTCATGTATATTTATGAACATCGATAGAAGAAAATCAGAGAATGTCGAATTTTTCGTGTTAATATTGGAATACCAATCTGATTTTTTTTTCAACAGTTTACTATTGAAAATGTAAATCAATGGTTCCGGATTCTTCTTACCACTACAACTCTTTTAATCAGTTCAGTTCATACAACAAACGGTTTTTCTGTTACAAAAACTCAGTTCAAAAATAATTGTCCCCAAAGTCCTACGTCAAGTGTCTCCGAGCACAGACTCTTCTATTTTTTTTTCGTTTTCTTAAAAGATTATAACTCGAAAACTTTAATATCTAAATAATTCAGATCAAAAGGTGAAATGTAAGAAATTGTTTGAATTTTCATAAAAATACCAAAAATTATCCAAAGAAAAATTCAGTTGAAAAAAAATATTTTAAAAATTCAAAAAAATCACGTGGATAGCCCTTACAACTTTCAAACAAGATGGGCGCTTTTACGTGGAAAAAGTTTTCGTAACATCAAATAGGCAAAGTCTCTATAAAAATAAAATAAAAAAAAAAAAAAAAAAAACATCAAATTTTTCATGTTTTCTTTAAAAAAATACAACTAATACTAATTTTGTTTAAAGTCATGATAGCGATATGGTGTATTCGACAGAGTTTTAGATCCTGTCAAAATATGAGCTTTTGTCGAAGACATCAACTTGTAAATTGTAATTGTAAGCGATATTCATATCTATTTTTTTTTCCAGAATTAAAAAAAAACAGAGAAGAATGAGAGAAATTAATGTTAATTTTCAATATATTTTTTGTCAATGTAATTTTGTTTTAAAAATTTATTTGATATTGTTCAATGGAAGCAAGCATAAATATTTTCCTACATTTCATTCTCTAACCAACATGTAGGTCTTATAATTAATAATCTTATAATAATATAAAAAAAGTTGAAAGAAACTCATA